>NC_041392.1:586688880-586746067 GCF_002162155.2 Triticum dicoccoides | reverse complement strand
GCCGCCAGCCGCCGCCGCGGCCCGGGAGCCCGCAGCCGGCCCCCGAGGCCCATCTCCCGGGCGCCCGCGCGCTGCCGCCTCTCCCGAAGCCGGCCGCCGCCCTTGCCTCCCCGCGCCGGCCACCGCCGCCAACTCCGGCCGCCGGCAAGCCTCGCCGCGCCGGCGAGCTCGTCGCCCGGCGACCCGCCGCCTCGCCCAGCGGCCTCGCCTCGCCCTGAGCCGGCCCCCTTCTTCCCCTCCTCCGGCCGACCCCGGCGAACCTCGAACGGTGCACCTCCGGAGAATAGTGTTCGGTGCCCAGATCCAGATCCGTGAACAGTGAAACCCTAGAGGTTGATTTTTTTCACTAAGTCCCGGATATTTTCTAATCCATGTGCTCATGTTCATAGCATCGTATCTCCGCATCCGTTGCTCCCTTTTGGGCATATAGCATATCAAAATGTTCGTCTCAGAGAGTACATCATTTCATTCCATTGCATCATTTTCGTTTGAGTTCATCTTGATGCTCGAAATTCTATTAGAAGAGGGCTACTTGAGTTAATTGTCAGATCTGCTACTTCATTTAGCTTTTTGTCATTTTTGCCATGATTAATGTGTGCATAATATGCCCGTGTGCTCTACATATGTTTTGTTAAGAGTTTTGTCATCTTTCCAGAGGTGCAACCCATGTATTTTTTTGATGTGTGTGGTGACTAGTGCAAGCTTGCAAAGTGAGGCACTCGGTAATTCTGTTTTCAGGGACTTGGTAATTTCACTAAGTCCTGGGATTGTTTATCTCATGATGCCATATGCTCATGTTGTTTCCTAGTGATACGTGCCTCTTTTGAGGATGATCAATAAAGGAGTTTTGTTAATATTGTAGTGCTCTATCCATCCATGTCTTTGTTTGCAATTATGGAGCACCCTAGCTTGAGTAAATCGAGCTCTACTTTTGCTACTTTGTGAATCTGGGCAGATCGTCAACTTGTTTGCGATTTTGCCGATGTTGTTGTAGTTGATCCGTGCATGCTATGCCATTGTTCTTGCCATGTATAGCTTGCATTTTGTGCCTTATTAATGGATGTATGCTTGTCTTGCCATGACTTGCCCTGTAGTGAGTGCATCGAGCTCGTAAACATGCCTACGTGAGTTATGTTTCAGCATGTGCCAGTTTTCACTAAGTCTGAAAACTGATTATGTTTTTGCTATGTTCATGTGCTTGTTAGTATATTTTCTGATCCCTTTTGGCTCAAGGTCACTAAGGGACTTTTGTTAAGCTATTTGAGTAGCACCATGCCATGTTTTACTTTGCCATGTTCAGGTCCTGTAGCATGTTTTTTTGTTGCTCCGAAGAGTGCTACTTGGTCTGAAATTCCAGACAAGTGTTAATTTCACTAAGTCTGAGATCTGTTTGCCATTTGCATTTTTGCCATGCTTGTTTGAACCTGTTAATGGATGAATTGGTCGTAGCTCAGTGCCAGACTTTTGTTAAGCATCTTGAATGCTTCCCTGCCATGTATTTTGATGCCATGTTTGAGTGCTGTAGCATGTTCATCTCATTGCATTTAGATGCCTACTTGCTGTAAATCGCAGACCGATGTCATATTTGAATCGCTTGCCATTTCCAAACCGTAACTCCGATTCCGGCGTTCTTTATATCGTTTTGAAGCGTTTTCATCTCATCTTTCCAGTGGCACACTTGGATTACCAAGTTGAGGCAAGGTTCATGCATTTACTGTCACATCTTGCATATGCATCCCGCATCGCATCCCGCATAGCATACCATCATTGCATCTTATTGTTTGAGCTTGCACGTGGTTGATTGTATCCTTGTTGCTTGTTTGTCTTGTTTGGGTAGAGCCGGGAGACGAGTTCGCTAATGAGGAGCCCGTTGAGTTTGCTTTCGAGGATCCAGTCAACTCTGACAGCTTTGCAGGCAAGATGATCATACCCTCGAAATCACTACTATCTTTGCTATGCTAGATTGCTCGCTCTTTTGCTATGCCAATGCTACGAGCTTACCTTTTGCTTTCAAGCCTCCCAAATTGCCATGTCAAACCTCTAACCCACCATGTCCTAGCAAACCGTTGATTGTCTATGTTACCGCTTTGCTCAGCCCCTCTTATAGTGTTGCTAGTTGCAGGTGAAGAATGAAGGTCGTTCCTTGTTGGAACATTTATTTACTTGTTGGGATATCATTATATAGCCCTGTTATCTTAATGCATCTATATACTTGGTAAAGTGTGGAAGGCTCGGCCTCTCGCCTAGTGTTTTGTTCCACTCTTGCCGCCCTAGTTTCCGTCATATCGGTGTTATGTTCCCGGATTTTGCATTCCTTACGCGGTTGGGTTATAATGGGAACCCCTTGATAGTTCGCCTTGATTAAAGCTTTTCCAACAATGCCCAACCTTGGTCTTACCATTTGCCACCTAGCCTCTTTTTCCCTTGGGTTTCCGGAGCCCGAGGGTCATCTTATTTTAAACCCCCCTGGGCCAGTGCTCCTCTGAGTGTTGGTCCAAACTAGAGCCCTGTGCAGCGCCCCCTCGGGGAAACTCGGGGTTTGGTTTTAGTTGTACGGATTGCTCATCTGAGTGTGCCCTGAGAACGAGATATGTGCAGCTCCTATCGGGATTTGTCGGCACATTCGGGCGGTGTTGCTGGTCTTGTTTTAACCTGTCGAAATGTCTTGTTGTACCGGGATACCGAGTCTGATCGGAATGTCTCGGGTGGAGGTCTATTCCTTCGTTGACCGTGAGAGCTTGTCATGGGCTAAGTTGGGACTCCCCTGCAGGGTTTGAACTTTCGAAAGCTGTGCCCGCGGTTATGGGCAGATGGGAATTTGTTAATGTCTGGTTGTAGATAACTTGAACCTTAATTTAATTAAAATGAATCAACTGAGTGTGTTACCGTGATGGCCTCTTCTCGGCGGACTCCGGGAAGTGGACACGGTGTTGGAGTAATGTTTGCGCAGGTTGCTCTCTAGTTTCTCGCTCGCACTTTGCCTCCTCTTCTCGCTCTCTTTTGCAAATAAGTTAGCCACCATATATGCTAGTCGCTTGCTGTAGCTCCACATATTTACCTTACCCTACCTTTTAAGCTTAAATAGTCTTGATCGCGAGGGTGCGAGATTGCTGAGTCCCTATGGCTCACAGATTACTATTACACCAGATGCAGGTCCAGGTGATTCCGCTCTAGGTGACGCGTTCGAGCTCAAGTGGGAGTTCGACGAGGACTCTCAGCATTATTATGTTTCCTTTCCTGATGATCAGTAGTGGTGCCCTGTTGGGGGTGATCGGGACCATGTCGCTTGTTGGGTTATCTTTCATTTTGGCGCCATAGTCGGTCCATGAGTGTTTGGATGATGTATGTTATTTATGTACTTGATTGACGTGGCGAGTGTAAGCCAACTATGTTATCCCTTTTATTATCTATGTTACATGGGATGTTTGTGATGATTACCTGACTTGCGACATATGCCTTCAATGCGATTATGCCTCTAAGTCGTGCCTCGACACGTGGGAGATATAGTCGCATCGAGGGTGTTACATAGCCTTCCTAGATATGAATTGCCTAAGGTACCGGAAGGTTATGTTATGAGTGAAGAAACAACTAGAGATATTCTTGCTTGCAATGATAGAGATGATTTAGAGAAACTATTATGCAAGTATAAAGAAAAATCTCTGAATGATAGAATGAAATGTGATCCTAAGTTTGCTACTTCACCTATCTTTATTGATGATAAGGATTATGAATTCTCTGTCGACCCAGAGTTAATTACTTTGGTTGAATCTGATCCTTTCCATGGTTATGAAACTAAAACTGTTGTGGCACATCTTACTAAGTTGAATAACATAGCCACCCTTTTTACTCATGATGAGAAAACTCGCTACTACTTTATTCTCAAATTATTTCCTTTCTCATTAAAGGGTTATGCAAAAGCTTGGTATAATACTCTTGCTCCTGGTTGTGTGCGTAGTCCCCAAGTCCCCAGGATATGATTTATTACTTCTCTGAAAAATATTTCCCGGCTCATAAGAAACAAGTTGCCTTACAGGAAATATTTAACTTTGTGCAAATTAGAGAAGAGAGTCTCCCACAAGCTTGGGTGAGGCTTTGCCAATTACTTAATGATTTCCTGATCATCCACTTAAGAAAAATGAAATACTTGATATCTTCTATAATGGACTAACCGATGCTTGTAGGGACTTCCTAGATAGTTGTGCTGGTTGTGATTTTAGGGAACGAACTATTGGACAAGATGAATAATTATTGAATGACATATTAAAAAATTATGATGATTGGAGTATTCCTGAACCACCGCCTAAACCCACTCCGAAGAAGACATTGGTACCTGAGCGGGCACAACCTCGACTTATCTCCGCTGCCGTCATATTTGTTCAAGATCAAATATGCTGCAACTAGAAATCCAGTGATAGTTTGGTCACCGTGGATTCAATTTTCTATGATTATTTGGCAGACAAATTAATAGGAGTGTCTCATTTGCTATCCACAAAAAAGGGGGTGGGGAGGTGAGGGTAGGGTGTAGCATTTATACATGGATTTGGTGATGGGAAGCCATAAGTTACGTAGTATTCTTGCGGTATGTTTTTTTGTATGTTTTAGTTCACAATTAGCTTGGCAATCTGCATTAGTCATGGTTTGCTACTGATTCTTTTTTTGTTCAGTTGTGTATCTTTGATTGCCCAACTCCATGAATGAATCCATGTATATGTCTTTGTTTTCCTGTTCTATCTTGAGATGGAGGGCACACATATTGAGTTGTGCGGGACATGTTGAGATGTACAGGGAGTATACCTATTGAGTTGTGCAAGTTAATGTCTATCTATATGCATTGTAGCCCGTAGCAACGCACGGGCGTTCTACTAGTAAATGTGTAGGGTGTGGCTCATGATGAGCAGAAAGAGTAATTCCTTGTAGAAATGGCCAGTTTCTATAGTCATTTATCTATCCCTTACATTATTGGGGGGGCGGATTTAATATTTTGAGGCACTGTGATGAGAAAAACATGAAAATGCCCCATTCCCAGTATGCAGACAGATTTAACTCTCTGATTAATACTTTGTGTTTGAGAGAGATTCATACAGAGGGAGGTGTGTATACTGGTGAAATAACCAAGCTCATCCTACCTTGGAGAAATTAGATAGGATTCTGATGAGCTGTGAGTGGGAGGATTTATTTCCTATGGTTAATGTGAGGAAGTTGGTTAGAGACATCTCTGACCACAACCCTCTTCTTTTGGTCACTGATTCTTGGCATCCTCATGCCCCCAAACCTCGAAAGTTTAGGTTTGAAATGAGCTCGATGATCAATTATGATTTTCTTCCATTGGTGGAGAAAATTTGGCATAGACCCGTGCATTCTTCTGATCCCATTGATGTCCTCAATATTAAATGATAACGTTTCAAAAAGTTTTTTAAGGGTTGGGGCTCTAACAAGTTTGGTTATGAGAGAATAAGAAAGGAGGAGACCAAAAATGAGTTAGCTAACTTTTAACTTATGGAAGAACAAACCCCCTGGCTCATGAACTTCTTGCTAGACGTGCAATCTTATGTAATGAGCTTAACACAATTTTGGCTAACAAGGAACTGTTTTGGCTTCAACAGTCCCATGAAACATAACTACTGAAAGGGGACCAAAACACTTCTTTTTCCCATAGAATTGCCAATGGAAAAAGAGGAAAAAACACTATCCATTCCTTTACTAGTGAGGGGGCCTCGTTTGAGGGTACGGACAATTTGTTATAGCACGTGACATCTTTCTTTATAAAAAACTCTTTGGTCCTTCACCCGGTAATATGTTTCATATGGACCCGGACATGTGGGGAGAGGAAGAAAGACTCGGTGTTGAGGGTAACGCTTTCTTGACTAGGCCGTTTGAAAGTGCGTTATATCGACTAGAGGGGGGGTGAATAGGCGATTTTTATGAAAGTCTTCAAAACGTGGAAGTTATGAAGACAAACAGTAGAGATATGCCTATTACTATGCAGCGGAAGGTAGATTACACTAGGCAAGCCATGGTCAAGTATTCAATAGAGTGAAAGCACAGTGACAAATAGCTGCAGTGTAATGAGGATTAGGTAGGAAGATATTATGAAGCCAAACAGATCATACATTCACGTTGTGAAGACAAAAGATAGAGCAAACATGCAATGACTTCACAATGAGTGACAGTAAGTCAAAAGGAAGTGAAGATGAAACCAGTGACTCGTTGAAGACAATGATTTGTTGGACCAGTTCCAGTTGCTATGACAACTGTACGTCTGGTTGGAGCGGCTAGGTATTTAAACCTTAGGACACACAGTCCCGGACACCCAGTCCTGAACACGCAGCTCGGGACACCCAGTCCTCACCATATTCTCCTTGAGCTAAGGTCACACAGACCTTGCCCAATCACTCTGGTAAGTCTTCAAGGTAGACTCCCAAACCTTCACAGACTTTGTTCACCGGCAATCCACAATGTCTCTTGGATGCTCAGAACGCGAAGCCTAACCGGCTGGAGGATGCACAGTCCTCAAGTGTAATAAGTCTTCAGATCACTCAGACGAGAAGACTTAAGTGATGCCCAATTCTCTCTGGCTCTGGGTGGTTAGGGCTTTATCCTCTCTAGGTGTTCTCTCTCTCAAAGGCTTCGAGGTGGGTTGCTCTCAAACGACAAAATCCATGCACTAAATCTAAGCAGCCAACCGTTTATGGTTGTAGGGGGTGGACTATTTATAGCCACTAGGCAACCCGACCTGATTTGTCCGAAATGACCCTGGGTCACTAAGGAACTGACACGTGTTCCAACGGTCATATTTCAAACCCACACGGCAACTTTACTTGGGCTACAAGCAAAGCTGACTTGTCCGACTCTGGACAAGATTTGCTCTCATAGTCTTCACTTGAAGACATAGGTTTTTAATTTAGGCATCACTTCAGTCGTTCTGACTGGTTCTCTTGGACCCCACTTAACAGTACGGTGGTTCCTATGACTCAACACAAATGAAAGAGAACTACGAAAGATCTAAGTCTTCGAGTTCCATAGGCTTCACGTGGTGTCTTCTCTTGTCATAGTCTTCAATGTGAATATCTTCATATACCACCATTGACTTCAATGTCTTCGTACATTTTTAGGGGTCATCTCTGGTAGGAAAACCGAATCAATGAGGGACTTCTACCTGTGTTATACTGCAATTCTCACAAACACATTAGTCCCTCAACTAGGTTTGTCGTCAATACTCCAAAACCAACTAGGGGTGGCACTAGATGCACTTACAATCTCCCCCTTTTTGGTGATTGATGACAAACTAGTTGAAGTTTTCAACGGGGAATATAATCTGTGAAATTTTAAAGGATAAGGAATTGTCTTCATAAGTTTCAAGGGCTCCCCCTGAAGATGTGCATATAAGTAATTTGCTTTTGGAATGCAAATGCACATGGCAGGTTGTACTTGTGGAGATCCACTTCACCTTATGATGGCATTCCACTATGCATGTGAAAGTATATGAAGATAATGACATGCATAATGAAAAATGGACATCTGCAGAATGATCTAAGTGCGGAATTTATCGTCGCACATGCGGAATTTATCTTCACAAAATAAGGTGGCAAACAAGTAGCAGACGACCATCGAGTTTTAGTGTTACAACTCAAAGAACCAAATGAAGCAAAACGAGAGTTGTAAGAACGAAGCAAAATATAGCAAAATATAAAGCACCCGCCCATATGGACCCGCTTGAAGACTATCAACCTCATATGCTTCTCCCCCTTTTGTCAGTAAGGACCAAAAAGGTTTGAAGACATAGAGTTTCTACTCGTTCCCATGAGCAGCAGGGTCGTTGGTGGTGTTTGGCGGTGCTGAAGAGCTTGGTGCAGAGTCGACGCGTGCTGAAGGAGGTGGCGGTGAAGTGGCATCATCTTCATCCTCGATAACTCTGGCAGTCACTGTGGCAGCAGAGGAAGAAAACTCAGAGTCTTCAAGTGATGGAGTTCCTCGCAGCACAGCCCTTTGAGGAGGTGTGGAGTCAAACTTGAATCGCTCAGTGAAGCCATCCTCTTGAAGATCAGCTTCAAAACACATCATCGTGAGTCCTTTCCATGTGCGGCGACAGGTTTCATGTGCAACGAAGGCATTCTTGGTGGCATGATTTCGAATGCGATTTACATCCGCCAAGGGGCTTTTCATTTGTCGCTTCAGCCAGTCATGATGCCTATCCTATTTCTGATGTAGAGCCACAAGAAGATCTCGGTCGGTGAGAACACGAGTGCGCTTCTTGGATCTTGGAGCAGTTGTGCTGTCAGTGGCTTCAGTGGAAGCAGGGCGTGGTGCACGTGTAGTGCCAGCCAAAGGATACACCCGAGAGACAGCTTCAACACCTTCAACGTTCTGAGTGAAACTCTGGTGTTCTGCATTCTGAAGACTTAGAGGTTGCTTGGCAGGCTCAGGATAGATGGCTTCAGCAGAGGTATCCACATCAGGCAAGAAGATACGATGGTTGCGGGCTGAGGGCTGATACGAGATAGCAGAGTGAAGCTTGATCAGCCGCATGACCCAAGGGGCGTAGAACTTCAAACCAAACAGATCAGTGCCTGATGCGGCAAGTTGGCGTATGAAAAAGTCCTGTGCATTGAAGCATTTGCCATGAAGGATATAGAATATCAAAGTCTTCATTGCACCCTCAATCTTGGCATTTGGAGAGTGTCCTATAATGGGCCAGAGAGTCCGCCTGATGATGTGATAGATGGTTCTTGGCAGATACTCCAGGTCTTCAACGAAGAACTCTGTGGGATAAGCAGCATCTTGGGGCAATGGCTTCATCATGCTGAGCATCTGACTCATATTAGGTTCAGGCCTCTGAAAGATGCTTTCAATAGCTTCAGTATGCAGCAGACATCCTTCCTCGAAGAGATCACCAGGAGTGGGCAAGCCAGTGAGATCAATGATGTCAAATGCATTGGCTTCGTGATGAACATTGCCGGTCATCCATTCCAGGACCCAAGTCGTCGGATCTCTGTTGTACCCACGGATGTGGAGTGTGGCATAGAATTGGAGCAGCAGCTCTTCATTCCAATGCTCTTGGTCAGTTATGAATGGTAGCAGTCCAACTTGCTTGAAGCAATCCAAAGCTTCTTCTAGGCAGGGCAGACCAGCGATAGCTTCAACGTCAAGGCGCTTGTGTGGGAAGATGCGACCTTGGTTATACAGTATGCATGAGTAGTAGCTACGCTGAGGATAGCTCCAGAACCGATCTGATGAAATCCTTTCCCTTGAGTAGGGGTTCTTGGAGCTATTGAAGAATGTATTGTCTGCCCTGAAGCCATTGATGCTGAAGGAGCCAGGTGCTGATGCAGGACCTGGGAACCTTGGCAGTCTTGGGGTTGGCTTCTGTACCTGAGGCTTGTGCTCAACATGGTAGTCAAATTGGGGACCGGCAGCAGACTCAGGAACAGAAGTGTCAGGATCAGTGGCTTCGCTTTCTTCTGATGCTTTTGGTGGGGAGGGCTCCACATTAGCTTCACTATTAGTTGTGGCAGCCTCACGATTTTCATCCTCCACTTGACGAGCTGGAGGGTCGGACATAGGCACGTTCTCTGTAAGAACGGCTTCTTGGTGAGACGGGGGAACTTGGGGTACTTCATCGTCTTCGGCTGATGCAGCCAGAATGTCTTCAGCAGAGACTTGAGGCCTTAGACCTTTGCGAAGCCTGCGGAATGCAGACGACGCCTGTGGAGTTGGAGTGTGATGGGCCTCATTGTCTTCTTCCTCTTGTGGGCGATCTGCCCATGAAGCATCCTGTGCGATTGGCGTCAGTGGATGACCAATGCTGATGAGTTCGCTGTTTTCAAACTGAGGAAGGACTGCACCATCTTCTACATTGTCATGATGACCAATGTCTTCAACAGCGATGGGGTCAACTGCTGGAATGTCTTCAGCTTCATGAGCCTCTGTGGAAGTAGGCTCATGGACAGTCAGTTGGCGGTCAGCTTCAGGATAGACCATGGAAATGGGTTCAACCATCAAGGGCTTTGTGGGAGCAGCCCGATCTTTCTTGGTCTTCCTTTTCTTCTTGGAGGGGGCGGTTGGAGAGGCTTCAGAGTGTTTCCTCTTCCTGGCTTCAGCCTCAACAGTTCTTGTCTTCTTGAGCTCTGAAGCGGTTAACCAGCTCTTTGGCTTTGAGCCAGTCATTGCAGTTGGGAAGACAATCGGAACTTCATCTTGCCGTGGTGCGTCGGGTTCAGCCGTAGCAGGCTTCTTCTTCTTCTTCGCGGCCATCCTGGGGTCGATGCCAGGACGCCCAAGTGCCTTGCGCTTCTCAGCCTCATTGTAGGCTTGCACACATCTGTCAGCCAAAGTCTTCATGCGTTCACGCGAACCTTAAGCTTCTGCATGTTTCTTCAGAAAAGCTTCCTTGATCTCGTGCATCATGATTTTGAAGTTCTTCACATCTTGCACGCTGAGCTTGGCCATATGCTTTTTCAACTGAGCCTTCTCATAGTCAATCTTCTGCTTCAGCTCAACAACGCACTGGGCGATGGCTAGTTCTGAAGCAATGGCTCCTTGGAAGGCGACACTGAGGCCAATGGGTAGCTGCAGATCATCAAAGCTGATGTTTGGCGTGTCAAATCACTCGTCAATGAAGTTGTGGATGATGGTGACGTCAAAGAGCGATAGATCATTGAAGATTTCTGCTTCTTCTTTGCTCTTATTGAGTTGCTCAAGAGCGTCATCTGCTAAGTCTTCATCACTTGACAGGTCAATGTCATCATTGTGTAGAATGGCAGCAGTTGTGAGCTCTTGGCCGGTGTGTGGCTGAGGCATCTTGCTCTTCTGGGGCTTGGAGATGCGGGATACGTCTTCAGACTGCACACTGTCTTCAGGAAGTGCAGTTGCAAGTGGCTTCGCCCTTGAGATTTTCGGTGAAGAGGCAGGCTTTGAAGCTTTAGGCTTCTTCATCTTCTTTGGCTTCAGCACTGCAGGAGCTTCTTCTGATTCAGAGTCAGCTGGAGGCGCATTCACTTCAGTCCCTTGAACTAAGATGCGGGTAATGAGGCCTTCAAGGTTGGCATAAGGACCAATGACATTGGGTTCTGCCTCGCGTGTGCCATCTGCCCTTGGTGCGGAGGGACCAGGGTTGAAGTCTAACCCAAATTTCTTCTTGTTCTGCTTCGCTGAGTTTTGGGCAAACTGAAAGTTGCGCTTGAATAGATTGTCATCACGACACCAGAGTAGTGACGACGGATGTGCATTTGCAGGCTGTGGCCCATGAACCATGCATGGATAGAAGCCTTGGGCAATGGCTTCATCTCTGGACCTGGGTAGAAGATTCTTATATAGGATGTCTCCCCACGGTCTCTTGATGGCATTTTTCTCAGCATACTCTTGGGTTGTGAAGCGGTATTTGAACCATTGTTCTGCCCAATATCGTCGAATCCATTGGATTCGGGTCTTGCGCTGACCGTAATCCTCTTCAGGATCTGTCTTGTACATTTCTGCGAGTTCATCTGGCAGATCTCTGGATGTTCCGCCACGACGCTGTGTGCCCCCCTTCCTTGCTGCTTTCTCTGAAGCCATAAACTTTAACTTGAAAGGCGTCAAGACGTTCAAAGGCTTCAAAGGCTTTCTCTTGCTGGATCAACAGGAACTGGCTTCAGGAGAATTTATGTGATGCTGTAAGAATTCTGCAAATGAATGCAGACTATGAGAACCAAAGGATTCTCCCATGGACATGTACCTGTGACAGCATTAAGGTGCGAGGGAAGGGGAAGAGGTCATATGCTTTTTGAGAAGATTTTGAAGATAAATCAGTTTAGAAGACATTGACCTCATAGTGCGAAGACATTCACTCATAGATAAGAAAATGGTTCCAGATTTGTACGAACCCACAGATCAGTACAAGTGAGGAATCTAACTACTTTGTGAAGCACAAGTGAATATACTAGGCATGTTATGAGATGCAGTATGAGAGAGATCTAACTTGTGTGAATAGAAACTTCTTATGGTAGAAAGTGACAAAGCCATAGGATCAAAAGGGGCCGTAAAAAGAAGTTTTATTTACCACACTGGGAACTGCTAGACGGAGTGGGAGATGAGGCCGAGCAGTTCAATCTTCCGTGCCCTAACTTGGCGACGGAGGACACCTACGGCGACGGCGGAGAGGACGATGTCCGCGATCGGCGTGAAGATGGCGTCGGAGAGGTTGCGGCAACGAAGCGCTTCATCGCCGGCGTCGTCGAGGGCTAGCGGTGGCGCTAGGGTTCGTGCAAGGGTGGAAGAAGGGATAATGACCGCTGTGAGTGTGTATTTATAGGTACAGGGGCAGCACTGCGCCATTACACAGGTGCCCCTGGCGATTCGCATCTCAGTGACACGTGGCCATCATGCGGAATTTTGGGGGTTGTTCCACGTCCCACGCACGCCTAGATTGTCGGGTGGTCGTTCCTACTTCTCCGGATTTCATGTGGATGAATGAGCATTGAAAACGGACTTAAAGGTTGTCTCTGTGTCGTCTGCTGACAAGGACGCAGGGAAGACATTCGACGGTTTCAATAGAATGCATATGACTTGGAGAGATAGAATTTGAGATAGAAAGCATAGAGAGGTTAGGGTCCGATCACATTCACTTAGTTCAAACGATTCAAACAAGAAGACATAGCTATAAGTGAATGCTGTAGAGGACAGAACACTAGTATATATATATATATAATCAACATAGTGAAGATAATCATGAAGACATGTTGAGATTGAAGCCAAACCAAATGTGAAGACATTGCAAGGTAACGCCATGAGTGAAACACTTCAAAATAGAACGTTTGGTGGTGGCGTTACCCACCGTATAGGAAGTATTAGACCCAGACACGACGCACAATTATCGTGGCGCTCCGAAGTCAAATTCCACATTAATGTATTCACACTTAGAATGTATGTCTTCATTGATTGAAGATATACGTTACTTTGTGTGTTGCACATCTAAGTCATCAGTATGCATAAGTGTTAGGATGTGTGCCTGATCACAGGACATTTGAGGATTCCAGGATATTTAGCTCACACCATAACTTGCAAAATCTCTTCTCATCCAAGGGCTTGGTGAAGATATCTGCCAATTGCTCTTTAGTGTTGACGTGTATGATATCAATATCTTCCTTCACAACATGATCTCTGAGAAAGTGATGACGAATTTCTATGTGCTTTGTCTTCGAGTGCTGAACTGGGTTGTTGGCAATCTTGATGGCGCTTTCGTTGTCGCAGTAAAGTGGCACTTGCTTCAGATGAATGCCATAGTCCTTGAGAGTTTGCTTCATCCACAGAAGCTGAGCGCAGCAAGATCCAGCAGCAATGTATTCAGATTCAGCAGTGGAGAGGGATACACAGTTCTACTTCTTTGAAGACCAACATACAAGTGATCGTCCCAGAAAGTGGCATGTGCCTGATGTAGACTTCCGATCAACCTTGTCACCAGCATAATCAGCATCCGAGAATCCAACCAGATCAAACTCTGAGCCCTTTGGATACCATAATCCGAGAGTTGGGGTGTGAGCCAAATATCGAAGAATTCGCTTCACAGCTAAGTGATGCGACTCCTTTGGTGCCGCTTGAAATCGAGCACACATGCAAACACTAAGCATAATATCTGGCCTAGATGCACATAAATAAAGCAAAGAACCAATCATGGAGCGGTATACCTTTTGATCGAACTCTTTACCATTGTCGTCAGGACCCAGATGATGTTTGGCTGGCATTGGTGTTGTGAAGCCTTTGCAGTCTTGCATACCAAACTTCTTCAGGCACTCTTTGAGATACTTCTCTTGAGATATGAAGATGCCGTTGCGTTGTTGTCGTATTTGAAGACCGAGGAAGAACTTCAGCTCCCCCATCATAGACATCTGATATTGCTCTTGCATCATATAGCCAAACTCTTCACTGTACTTCTGATTGGTGCAGCCGAAGATAATGTCATCCACATATATTTGGCACACAAACAGTTCACCATCATATGTCTTCGTGAAGAGAGTGGGATCTAGGGAACCAGGTATGAAGCCTTTGCTCTTCAGGAAGTATTTGAGTGTGTCATACCAGGCCCGAGGGGCTTGTTTGAGGCCATACAGTGCCTTGTTGAGCTTGTATACCATGTCAGGATGTTTTGGATCTTCAAACCCAGGTGGTTGTGCAACATACACTTCTTCTTCAATCTTGCCATTGAGAAAGGCACTCTTCACATCCATTTGATATAGAAGTATGTTATGATGATTTGCATAGGCCAGCAGTATACGTATGGCTTCAAGTCTAGCCACAGGAGCAAATGTTTCATCGAAATCAATGCCTTCCACTTGAGTATATCCTTGAGCAACGAGACGAGCTTTGTTTCTGACAATTTGACCATGCTCATCTTGCTTGTTGCAGTATATCCATTTGGTGCCTATTATATTGTGCTTCCGTGGATCAGGACGCTTAACCAGTTCCCATACATTGTTCAGCTCAAACTGTTGAAGCTCTTCTTGCATAGCTTGAATCCATTCAGGTTCCATGAAGGCTTCTTCAACTTTCTTGGGTTCTATAATTGAGACGAATGCGAAGTGCCCACAGAAATTTGCCAACTGAGTTGCCCTTGAACGAGTGAGTGGACCAGGTGCATTGATGCTGTCAATTATTCTGTCAATCTGCACTTCATTGGCAACACGAGGATGTACAGGGCGAAGACTTTGCTCTTGCTGATCTGTGTTGTTGTTGGGAGGAATGTCTTCAGGCTGAGCATTGTCTTCATGTGGATCAGGTGCTGAGATGATAAGTTCTTCTTCTGGATGAGCTTCAGAAGGTATAATCTCTCCAGTTCCCATTAGCTTGATTGATTCACTAGATGGAACTTCATCTAGCACATTTGGCAGTTGCTCTCTTTGTGAACCATTGGTCTCATCGAGCCGCACATCCACTGTTTCAACCACTTTGTAATGAAAGAGATTGAAGACTCTGTAGGAGTGCGAATCCTTTCCATATCCAAGCATAAAACCCTCATGTGCTTTTGGTGCAAACTTTGAGGTGTGGTGTGGGTCCTTGATCCAGCACCTTGTGCCAAATACTCTGAAGTAACTGACATTTGGCTTCTTGCCAGTTAGGAGTTCATAAGATGTCTTGTTCAGAAGCTTGTGAAGATAAACACGATTGATTGTATGGCATGCAGTGTCAATGGCTTCAGGCCAGAATTTTCTTGGAGTCTTGTATTCATCTAGCATCGTTCTGGCCATCTCAATGAGTGTTCTGTTCTTGCGTTCGACGACGCCATTCTGCTGTGGCGTGTACGGGGCTGAGAATTCATGTGTGATGCCCAAGGTATCAAGATATGTATCAAGTCCAGTGTTCTTGAATTCAGTGCCATTGTCACTTCTGATGTGCTTTATCTTGGCGCCGTAATTGTTCATAGCTCGATTGGCGAAGCGTCTGAAGACATCCTGCACTTCAGTCTTGTAAAGGATTATGTGCACCCAAGTATATCTAGAGTAATCATCAACAATGACAAATCCATAGAGGCAAGCAGTAGTGGTAAAAGTTGAGTAGTGAGTGGGACCAAAAAGATCCATGTGAAGCAGCTCGAAGGGTCGAGTAGTGGTCATGATTGTCTTCGAGGGATGTTTTGCCCTTGTCATCTTCCCTGCTTCATAGGCACCGCATAAGTGATCTTTCTTGAACTTGACGCCCTCGATGCCTATGACATGCTTCTTCTTTGCAAGGGTGTGGAGGTTCCTCATGCCAGCATGCCCAAGCCTCCGATGCCAAAGCCAGCATTCTGAAGCTTTTGCCAGAAGACATACTGCAAGCTGTGGCCCTGCTGAGAAATCTACCACATACAAATCATCTTTCCGATACCCTTCAAACACTAGAGACTTGTCAGATTCCATTAGTACCAAGCAACGATATTTTCCAAATATTACGATCATGTTCAAATCACAAAGCATTGAGACAGGCATTAAGTTGAAGCCAAGGGATTCAACAAGCATGACTTTATCCATGTTGATCCCTTGAGATTGCAACTCTACCTAGACCCAATACCTTACTTTTACCAGTGTCAGCGAATGTGATGTGGCTCTTGTCGGATGGACGTAAGGTTGAGTCCATAAGAAGGCTTCTTTTGCCGGTCATGTGATTTGTACACCCACTGTCAATAATCCATTCTGAAGACGCTGGTGTCGTACCCTACAGTGCAGTTAGGGGGATAGGCTTCACGAAGAGAATTGTGAAGCAGAAACATTTGACGAACCAGTGGGTTATGAAAACTTAAATCCAGATTAGGACTAATAGGGAGAGTAGCATGTGATTCAGGAACGAAGTACATAATGATGCCATTCGGGCATTTTATCTTACGCCCTACAAGATGTTTAAGGTCCCCAGCAATAGCGTCAGAAGATTTTGGTTTTCTGTTGGAGACCTTTCCCTGCAAAAGAGAGTTAAGCTTTCTTAGCCACCCACATCTTCAAGGGTGGCTTAGAAGCAATAAGTCTAAGTGCAGCATCTGAGAATTTTGGCTTTGGAGCCCTAGCAAATAGTCTAGCAGGCGGACAATAGTACTCATAAGAATAGGCAGAATAGTTCTTGGTCATATGAACATGGCGGTTTGATGAACCGCTCTCATATTCATATGCCTGAGTATGGTTTCCCTGCAAAACATTTGCGTTAGTGCGACTCAGGTGAGTCCTCTGTCTGTATGAAGCCTTTGGACCGTATGAAGCCTTTGGTCTGAGGTTTGTCTTATTCATGTGAGGTGTCATGAAGACATTCACAGGAAGATTTTCCAGACACCTTTTTGGAACCCAGATCTTCTTCATAGGCGGTCCATTCCTGCAGTTAGTACCAATGTACCTGGCAAACACTTCACCATTCTGATTCTTAAACAGTACATAGTTTGCATCAAAGGATTCATTAATGATAATGGGGTTAGCACAAGTGAAGCCAGATAGATTGGATGGATCTGCTGAAGGTTCCTTTGCAGCAACCCACATGGTTTTGGGGTACTGCTCAGGTTTCCAATAAGAGCCATTTGCATTCATTTTCCTTACGAACCCAACACCCTCTTTCCTAGGGTTTTGGTTCAGAATCTGCTTCTTGAGGACATCACATAATGTCTGATGCCCTTTAAGACTTTTGTACATCCCTGTTTCAAGCAATGTCTTCAACCTAGCATTCTCATCAGCAATAGCGGTGGTATCCTCAGCAGAGGGGTTAGTTACCACATCAACAGTTGAAGATATTGCAACAGCAGTAGAAGTGGAACATTCAGCAACAGAAGTAGCATTATCACGCTCAATGCATTTAAGACATGGTGGTTCAAATCCTTCCTGAGCGGAACCGATCTGTTTGGCGCGAAGTGACTCGTTTTCCTTTTGAAGATCTTCATGAGCCGCTCTCAATTTCCTTTTCCACGTCACGAATCCTATTCCAACTAGGATTGGGGGGGAGTCCTACTCCCGGAGGGAGTAGGACTCCTCCTGGCGCGCCTCTCCTGGCCGGCCGCACCCCCCTTTGAGCCTTTATATACGGAGGCAGGGGCACCCCAGAGGAAGACAAGTTGATCCACGTGATCATATTCTTAGCCGTGTGCGGCGCCCCCTGCCACCATAGTCCTCGATAATATTGTAGCGGTGCTTAGGCGAAGACCTGCGACAGTAGTACATCAAGATCGTCACCATGCCGTCGTGCTGACGGAACTCTTCCCCAACACTTTGCTAGATCGGAGTCCGTGGATCGTCATCGAGTTGAACGTGTGCTAGAACTCGGAGGTGCCGTAGTTTCTGTGCTTGATCGGTCGGGCCGTGGAGACGTACGACTACATCAACCAAACGCTTCCGTTGTCGATCTACAAGGGTACGTAGATCACACTCTCCCCTCTCGTTGCTATGCATCACCATGATCTTGCGTGTGCGTAGGAATTTTTTTGAAATTACTATGTTCCCCAACAGTGGCATCCGAGCCTAGGTTTTATGTGTTGATGTTATATGCACGAGTAGAACACAACTGAGTTGTGGGCGATAAAAGTCATACTGCTTACGAGCATGGCATACTTTGGTTCGGCGGTATTGTTGGATGAAGCGGCCCGGACCGACATTACGCGTACGCTTACGCGAGACCGGTTCTCCCGACGTGCTTTGCACATAGGTGGCTTGCGGGTGACAGTTTCTCCAACTTTAGTTGAACCGAGTGTGGCTACGCCCAGTCCTTGCGAAGGTTAAAACAACACCAACTTGACAAACTATCGTTGTGGTTTTGATGCGTAGGTAAGATTCGTTCTTGCTTAAGCCCGTAGCAGCCACGTAAAACTTGCAATAACAAAGTAGAGGACGTCTAACTTGTTTTTGCAGGGCATGTTGTGATGTGATATGGTCAAGACATGATGCTAAATTTTATTGTATGAGATGATCATGTTTTGTAACCGAGTTATCGGCAACTGGCAGGAGCCATATGGTTGTCGCTTTATTGTATGCAATGCAATCGCGCTGTAATGCTTTACTTTATCACTAAGCGGTAGCGATAGTCGTGGAAGCATAAGATTGGCAAGACGACAACGATGCTACGATGGAGATCAAGGTGTCGCGCCGGTGACGATGGTGATCATGACGGTGCTTCGGAGATGGAGATCACAAGCACAAGATGATGATGGCCATATCATATCACTTATATTGATTACATGTGATGTTTATCTTTTATGCATCTTATCTTGCTTTGATTGACGGTAGCATTATAAGATGATCTCTCACTAAATTATCAAGATAAAAGTGTTCTCCCTGAGTATGCACCGTTGCCAAAGTTCGTCGTGCCCAGACACCACGTGATGATCGGGTGTGATAAGCTCTACGTCCATCTACAACGGGTGCAAGCCAGTTTTGCACACGCAGAATACTCAGGTTAAACTTGACGAGCCTAGCATATGCAGATATGGCCTCGGAACACTGAGATCGAAAGATCAAGCATGAATCATATAGTATATATGATGAACATAGTGATGTTCACCATTGAAAACTACTCCATTTCACGTGATGATCGGTTATGGTTTAGTTGATTTGGATCACATGATCACTTAGAAGATTAGAGGGATGTCTATCTAAGTGGGAGTTCTTAAGTAATCTGATTAATTGAACTTAAATTTATCATGAACTTAGTACCTGATAGTATCTTGCTTATGTATGTTTGATTGTACATAGATGGCCCGTGCTATTGTTCCGTTGAATTTTAATGCGTTCCTTGAGAAAGCAAAGTTGAAAGATGATGGTAGCAATTACACGGACTGGGTCCGTAACTTGAGGATTATCCTCATTGCTGCACAGAAGAATTACGTCCTGGAAGCACCGCTGGGTGCCAGGCCTGCTGCTGGAGCAACACCAGATGTTATGAACGTCTGGCAGAGCAAAGCTGATGACTACTCGATAGTTCAGTGTGCCATGCTTTACGGCTTAGAATCGGGACTTCAACGACGTTTTGAACGTCATGGAGCATATGAGATGTTCCAGGAGTTGAAGTTAATATTTCAAGCAAATGCCCAGATTGAGAGATATGAAGTCTCCAATAAGTTCTATAGCTGCAAGGTGGAGGAGAACAGTTCTGTCAGTGAGCATATACTCAAAATGTCTGGGTATAATAATCACTTGATTCAGATGGGAGTTAATCTTCCAGATGATTGCGTCACTGACAGAATTCTCCAATCACTGCCACCAAGCTACAAGAGCTACGTGATGAACTATAATATGCAAGGGATGAATAAGACTATTCCCGAGCTCTTCGCAATGCTGAAAGTTGTGGAGGTAGAAATCAAAAAGGAGCATCAAGTGTTGATGGTCAACAAGACCACTAGTTTTAAGAAAAAGGGCAAAGGGAAGAAGAAGGGGAACTTCAAGAAGAACAGCAAGCAAGTTGCTGCTCAAGAGAAGAAACCCAAGTCTGGACCAAAGCCTGAAACTGAGTGCTTCTACTGCAAGCAGACTGGTCACTGGAAGCGGAACTGCCCCAAGTATTTGGCGGATAAGAAGGATGGCAAGGTGAACAAAGGTATATGTGATATACATGTTATTGATGTGTACCTTACTAGAGCTCGCAGTAGCACCTGGGTATTTGATACTGGTTCTATTGCTAATATTTGCAACTCGAAACAGGGACTACGGATTAAGCGAACACTGGCAAAGGACGAGGTGACGTTGCGCGTGGGAAACGGTTCCAAAGTCGATGTGATCGCGGTCGGCACGCTACCTCTACATCTACCTTCGGGATTAGTATTAGACCTAAATAATTGTTATTTGGTGCCAGCGTTGAGCATGAACATTATATCTGGATCTTGTTTAATGCAAGACGGTTATTCATTTAAATCAGAGAATAATGGTTGTTCTATTTATATGAGTAATATCTTTTATGGTCATGCACCTTTGAAGAGTGGTCTATTTTTGATGAATCTCGATAGTAGTAACACACATATTCATAATGTTGAAGCCAAAAGATGCAGAGTTGATAATGATAGTGCAACTTATTTATGGCACTGCCGTTTAGGTCATATCGGTATAAAGCGCATGAAGAAACTCCATACTGATGGACTTTTGGAACCACTTGATTATGAATCACTTGGTACTTGCGAACCGTGCCTCATGGGCAAGATGACTAAAACACCATTCTCTGGTACTATGGAGAGAGCAACAGATTTGTTGGAAATCATACATACAGATGTATGTGGTCCGATGAATATTGAGGCTCGTGGCGGATATCGTTATTTTCTCACCTTCATAGATGATTTAAGCAGATATGGGTATATCTACTTAATGAAACATAAGTCTGAAACATTTGAAAAGTTCAAAGAATTTCAGAGTGAAGTTGAAAATCATCGTAACAAGAAAATAATGTTTCTACGATCTGATCGTGGAGGAGAATATTTGACTTACGAGTTTGGTGTACATTTGAAGCAATGCGGAATAGTTTCACAACTCACGCCACCCGGAACACCACAGCGTAATGGTGTGTCCGAACGTCGTAATCGTACTTTACTAGATATGGTGCGATCTATGATGTCTCTTACTGATTTACCGCTATCGTTTTGGGGTTATGCTTTAGAGACGGCCGCATTCACGTTAAATAGGGCACCATCAAAATCCGTTGACACAACGCCTTATGAACTATGGTTTGGCAAGAAACCAAAGTTGTCGTTTCTTAAAGTTTGGGGCTGCGATACTTATGTGAAAAAGCTTCAACCTGATAAGCTCGAACCCAAATCGGAGAAATGTGTCTTCATAGGATACCCAAAGGAGACTGTTGGGTACACCTTCTATCACAAATCCGAAGGCAAGACATTCGTTGCTAAGAATGGATCCTTTCTAGAGAAGGAGTTTCTCTCGAAAGAAGTGAGTGGGAGCAAAGTAGAACTTGACGAGGTAACTGTACCTGCTCCCTTATTGGAAAGTAGTACATCACAGAAACCTGTTTCTGCGACACCTACACCAATTAGTGAGGAAGCTAATGATAATGATTATGAAACTTCAGAACAAGATACTACTGAACCTCGTAGATCAACCAGAGTAAGATCCGCGCCAGAGTGGTACGATAATCCTGTTCTGGAAATCATGCTACTAGATCATGATGAACCTACGAACTATGAAGAAGCGATGGTGAGCCTAGATTTTGCAAAATGGCTTGAAGCCATGAAATCTGAGATGGGATCCATGTATGAGAACAAAGTATGGACTTTCGTTGACTTGCCCGATGATCGGCAAGCAATTGAGAATAAATGGATCATCTTTGGTCATCACAACTTGGTTGTCCTCGAACTCTGGATAGATAGGCAAATGTTCCTTGTCCAACAAGTATGTGCCCGTGCCCATCTTTGAGTTGATGAGCTCCTGAATCTGTGGGGCATACCCACAACTCCTCTTCTGGTCGGCAGCTGTCCTCTTGATTGTTTCCACTATGAGGCTCATGACTTTGAATTTCTGAGGTACATCAAAGATATGTAGCAAGTTAATGGCATGACCTCTGATCATCCTGTGATCTCCAGACTTGGGAAAAAGTGTGTGCCTAAGGATCCAGTTGATCGTAGGCAGACCTGACAGCAAGTGTTTTACAGACCCAAACTGGTGAGTGTCAAGATCATCTGTTGGAATCTCCTTGTACATATTTGCCATAGAATTATGATCCATCTTCTTCTTGGAATAGACATCCAAGTCATCTTCATTTTCCTCTGGGGCATTGATAAGCTGTGCCCATTCAGCAACTGTGGACTGGTACCTCGTACCCTCTGACATCCATACAATCCTGCCATCTGGATAGAAATGTGCTGTGGAGTAGAACTGCATGATAAGCTCCTCATTCCACGTTGTGAGCTTCTGCCCAACAAAGTCCTCTACTCCACATGCCTTGAAGCTGTCCTGCACTCCAGGGTAGTGCTCTTCATTCTCCTTGATATATTGCTAGTTGACCCATCTCATATCACACACAATTGGCTTCTTGTCTAGCAGCACTGTCTCATAGAAATCCTGCTGCTCCTTGGTGTGAAACCTGTAGTCAACTGCAGTCCTCCTTCTGGTAGCATAGGGATTTGTTTCTCTTTGGCTTTGGCTTTGGAGCTGACTTGGCCTTGGGAGCAGCTGCCCCTGATCTTATGGCATCACCCATTAGCTTGGGTGCCTTAGGTGCTGGTGCAGCTACCTCTTCTTCTTCCTCCTCATCTTCCATGATGGAGGCCTTGCCAAGCACTCTGGCTACAGTTTTCTTTACTCTTTCCTTCCTCTTTTTGCCCTCAGCGGCAACTGGCTCAATGGGAGTGGGCTTCTTGGTTGAAGCTCTTGCCTTAGACATGGGCTGCCTGCCTGCTGGCCTTTTGATCTTCAGCCCTGGCTTTGTGCCCTGTGCTGGCTCAACTCTCTTGGAGGTGGCTTCCTCCTCTGCCACATAATCCTCATCTTCTGAGTCTGAGGTTCTCTTCTTTCTCTGACGTGTGGCAGCTTTAGGCAGATTGCTGGGGGTGCTCCTGCTGCCATCATCTGAGGAACTTGAGGGACTAGTGCCCTCACTCAACTGCACTTGCTGCTCTGACAAGTTCTGGCTGTCACTTTGGTCTGACATGATGCAAACTCTGACTGCTGACCCTGTGAATAGATTATAGATGAGATAGAGGGGATGAGCATCACAAAATGCAGAGATTTTTGCAAAAGAATAATTCAAAAACTTAGTTTTAGTTTTCCACTGAAAGCATCTCGGATCTACCGATTTCTAAACTCGATGACACCAAAACAGTTTTGGCACCGGAACTAGTGAACTCGGTCAGACCGAGTCACAGTTCGGTGGCACCGAGACTGCTAGGGTTTCACAGAGTTCCAAAATCGGTCACATCGATAAGTAATTCTCGGTTAGACCGAGTCTCACTTGTGCAATGGCATAAGCCAAATCGGTGGGACCGAGTTTTTCAACTCGGTGGGTCCGAGATGGTTTCGGCGGAAACCTAACCCTAAAATTTCCGAATTAAACCTAATCTATGAGTTCATTGACTGGATAGGAGTTTATCAATCGTGGCAAGAGTCATGATGATCACAATGTGCTAGGAATCGGATTGGAGAATAGCACAAAGATCGAGTCCATACCCTAGTTCGGCGGAGACTCGCTACGGCGGCAACGGCGGGGTAGAATTCCCATTGACAGCGACGGAGACCAGCGGCTGGAGGCGGCTGGCGGCGAGGAGATGATCCGGAGACCAAGTCGGCAGAGCAGGCTATCGCGCGGGCGAAGAGGTTCGGAGAAATTTCCAAATTTTTGCCCGTGACTATATATAGCCCGACCCTGTCGGTGTGACCGAGTGGAACAACTCGGTGGCACCGAGATGCAAAACTGTATACAGTTATTGCAACTCGGTGTGACTGAGTGGTTCAAATCGGTTGCACCGAGATCAAAAACCTAGATCAACTTAATGATCTCCGTAGGACCGAAAGTATGGAATCGGTCAGACCGAGAATCACAAAGAGGTTTTGGAAGTTTAAGTCTATGACGAATCGGGGACTCCGAGCGCTCCTCACAAAGAGTGGTTCGAATCTGACTTGATCAAATTTTGTGATGCAGCATGAATAGAGTTTGAGACGAGAAAAGCATAGATAGCTAGAGGAGGTTCTTAGGCATTCTTGTCCATCCACTTGGCAAAAGGAGATAAAGCCAAACAATCAAAACAACAAGTGGATGTCCTCGAATGAGTAAAATATGCAACCAACATGCTTACACAATAAGATGGCAAAATAAATATGTGGCAAAGCATGCACAAACAATTCTAGCATCTATCAAGCAATTTGTGATGACTAGGTCATCTATATATGAATATATTGACTTAGGAGTCAAGTGAGAACACTTGATCATAGGTCATACTCATCGTTTAAGCTCAAGTGGGATTACCACTTTTACATAAAGCATTGTTGTGTTCACATCTTTAGAGTTGCTTTAGCTCAAGTCTTAGAGCAAAGCTCCCCCTAGATGTGATATCCCCCCTAAGAGGGATGAACTAACCTTGGGTTTTGTCGATGATGACTTCATGTAGATGTTGAAGATGTGGATGCTCAATGTTGATGTAGATCGCTTGGAGCCATCCATTTGAGTGAATTGCACTTTCAATACCTACATGGGTTAGTCCCACAAGGAACAAACAAGGATATCCATAGACATAGAGTGATGCACACACAAGATGATGTCCATGAAAACTTTAGGTTACCTTGTCCCTTGTCTTACCAACAAGAGGGTTTGTGACTCCTTGAACTAGTGCAAGATGTGGAAGTTGATTGCACTTGTTCTTGCCAAAATGATAAGAGTGAGGTATGTTGGCGGAGTCACCCTCAAGAACTCTCTAGTTCTTATTTTGGATCCACACCATCTTGATGGGAATCCTTGGAGTTGTAGTCGTACTTGATGAAGTGGAACTTGAAGTGGTCTTGGGAATCCACTTGACTAAGGTCTTGGGAGCTTCTTCAAATGCATCAATTTCCTCTTGAAGCTTGTCCTTGCCTTTTTGCTTGTAGTCTTGTGGTGGAAGATCATCTTGAGCATGTGTCCCCTTGAAGGACGTATCATACTTCTCTTGTTGAGGAACAAACTTTGTCTTGGGGTATTGATCTTCTTCCCACTCAACTCCATTGGCATTTAACTTTCGTTCAAAACCAACACCTTGATTCTTCCGGTGCATTCCTTGCTTGCGCACAATTTCCTTGAATTGCTTACTCCCGGCAAGGCTTTTGTACACTCCTCTATAATTCCCTTCAATAAGCTATTTTCTTGCTCAAGTGTAACTTGGCTAAGAGAATCATTAGTGGAATCAAGAGAACTACTAGAAGCAACAATATTGGATTTAGCATGATCATTGTTACTACTAGAGGAAGAATCTTTCTTGTTCTTGTTACTACACTTGACTTGAGGCATGTAAGTGGATAATAGTAAACACTTGGCAATGTAAGAAGAACTTTTCTTTCGGAGATCATCATTGATTGCTTTTAAGAACTCATGCTATTGCTCAAGATTGAGCTTTTCAAAGCGTAATTTCTCATGAGCTCTTAAAAGTTCTCGATGATCTTCGAAGATAGTTTCATGAGCTAAATTAAGAGTGTTTAGTTCTTTAGTTAGAGCCTCAATCTTCTCCTTATCATTGTCATTCGTTTTATCTTGATTAGCATGATTAATTGATGTTTCATCATAGTACTCATCACTAGAGTTGTCAACAAGCAAATCATCATCACCTAACAAGTCATCTTCATCACTATTAAAATCAACATACTCGGGGTGTGTTACCTTAGGACCTTTGGCCATGAAGCATCTTCCAATTCCTTCATTTGGTGAGTCAAATATGTCGTAGGAGTTGGTTGACACAAGTGCTAGACCGGCAACACCTTCATCTTGAGTATCTTCGGAGTTGGAGTGATAACTTCTCTCGGAGTGGCTGTCGGAGTCAGAGCCGGATACCCATTCACCAACATGAGCTTTATGTCTTCGTTTTGTGTAGCTCCTTGATGATTTTTCTTTCCTTTCCGAATCCTTGCTTCTCCGTGATTATCTCCGTTCATAATGATCATCCCTACTCCTTCTCTCTCTTGGTGGTGATTCTTTGCTTCTTCTTTTTGGAGAATCTTCTCTTCTCTTGTAGGGAGCCGTACACTCATTGGAATAGTGTCCGGGTCTTCCACAATTGTAACAGTTTCGCTCTCGACTAGAAGATCTTTTGTCATTGTAGGACCTTGACTTGAAGCTTCTATCTTTGCTTCTTCTCTTATAGAACTTGTTGAAGTTCTTCACCATTAAGCTCAATTCTTCATTGAAGTTTTGTTTCTCACTTGATGATGTGGGGACTTCACATGAGGCTTTGTAGGCACCACTTGATTTGTTGTGAAGTTCCTCTTTATCCTTGAGTGACATCTCATGAGCAACAATCCTTCCAATCACTTCCGTTGGTTTGAGATCTTTGTAATTGGGCATCATTTGGATCAATGTGCACACGGTATCATATTTCCCATCCAAGGCTCTTAGGATCTTCTTGATGATGAATCTATCGGTCATCTCTTCACTTCCTAAGCCGGCAATCTCTTTTGTGATGAGAGCAAGCCTAGAGTACATTTCAGTGACACCTTCACCATCCTTCATTTTGAACTTGTCAAGTTGACTTTGGAGCACATCCAACTTGGATTCCTTGACGGAGTCGGTACCTTCATGCATATCAATCAAAGTGTCCCAAATTTCCTTTGCATTCTCAAGACGGCTGATTTTGTTGAATTCTTCGGGGCACAATCCATTGAAGAGAATATCACAAGCTTGAGCATTATATTGCAACATCTCCAGCTCATCCGCGGTAGCTTCATGGTTTGGTTCTCTCCCATCAAAGAAGTCACCTTGCAAACCAACACAAACAATAGCCCATACGGCGGGGTTATGTCCAAGAATATGCATTTTCATTTTATGCTTCCAACTAGCAAAATTTGTGCCATCAAAGTAAGGACCTCTACGGTGATAATTTCCCTCGCTAGACGCCATACTCTCCTAGGTTGTGAAACCAAGGCTATGATCACCAAAAGCTATGGAGATCAAGGCAAATGGAGACCAAAGCTCTGATACCACTTGTAGGATCGAAAGTATGTCTAGAGGGGGGGTGATTAGACTACTTGACCAAATAAAAACTTAACCTTTTGCCAATTTTAGTTCTTGGCAGATTTTAGCTATCTTAGGACAAGTCAAGCAATCATCACACAATTCAAGCAAGCATGCAAAGAGTATATTGGCAGCGGAAAGTAAAGCATGCAACTTGCAAGAATGTAAAGGGAAGGGTTTGGAGGATTCAAACGCAATTGGAGACACGGATGTTTTTCCCGTGGTTCGGATAGGTGGTGATATCCTACATCCACGTTGATGGAGACTTCAACCCACGAAGGGTAACGGTTGCGCGAGTCCACGGAGGGCTCCACCCACGAAGGGTCCACGAAGAAGCAACCTTGTCTATCCCACCATGGCCATCGCCCACGAAGGACTTGCCTCACTAGCGGTAGATCTTCACGAAGTAGGCGATCTCCTTGCCCTTACAAACTCCTTGGTTCAACTCCACAATCTTGTCGGAGGCTCCCAAGTGACACCTAGCCAATCTAGGAGACACCACTCTCCAAGAAGTAACAAATGGTGTGTTGATGATGAACTCCTTGCTCTTGTGCTTCAAATGATAGTCTCCCCAACACTCAACTCTCTCTCATAGGATTTGGATCTGGTGGAAAGAAGGTTTGAGTGGAAAGCAACTTGGGGAAGGCTAGAGATCAAGATTCATATGGTTGGAATGGAATATCTTGGTCTCAACACATGAGTAGGTGGTTCTCTCTCAGAACATATGAGTTGGAATTGTGTATGTGTTCTGATGGCTCTCTCCTGAATGAAGAGGAGGTGGAGGGGTATATATAGCCTCCACACAAAATCCAGCCGTTACACACAATCTACCAATCTCGGTGGGACCGAATCATCAAACTCGGTTGGACCGAAAAGGTAAACCTAGTGACCGTTAGAGATTTCGGTGGGACTGACATGCAACTCGGTAGGACCGATTTGGTTAGGGTTTGGGCATAACGTAATCTCGGTGAGACCGATTACACAAACTCGGTGAGACCGAGTTTGGCAATAAGCTAACCAGAGAGTTGGTCAGGTAAACTCGGTGGGACCGACTCGCTCTTTCGGTGAGACTGAAAAGTTACAAGAAGGAAACATAGAGTGTACATTGCAATCTCGGTGGGACCGATTCGCTCTTTCGGTGAGACCGAAAAGTTACGAAAGGGAAACAGAGAGTTTGCAATCCCATCTCGGTGAGACCGAGATCCTTATCGGTAGGACCGAATTGCTAGGGTTTGGCAGTGGCAAATGACAAGTGAAACTCGGTGGCGCCGGATTGAAAGAATCGGTATGACCGAGTTTGGCTTAGAGTTTAGGTCATTTGTGGCTATGGAAAAGTGGTTGAGGATTTTGGAGCATATCACCAAGCACATAAAGCAAGAGGCTCATTAAGCAACACCTCATCCCTCCTTGATAGTATTGTCTTTTCCTAAAGACTCAATGTGATCTTGGATCACTAAAATATAAAATGAAGAGTCTTGAACTTTTGAGCTTTAGCCAATTCTTTGTCCTTAGCATTTTGAGGGTTCCACTTTCACATCCATGCCATGCCAATCATTGAGATTTCCTGAAATAATCATCTTGGAATAGCATTAGCTCAATGAGCTATATGTTGTTATGAATTACCAAAACCACCTAGGGATAGTTGCACTTTCACTTATACATGTTCCTATGACTATGAGATTATGTAACTCTCGTGTGCTGGAGGAACACTTTGTGTGCTACCAAACGTCACAACGTAACTGGGTGATTATAAAGGTACTCTATAGGTGTCTCCAAAGATACATGTTGGGTTGACGTATTTCGAGATTAGGATTTGTCACTCCGATCGTCGGAGAGGTATCTCTAGGCCCTCTCGGTAATGCACACCACTTAAGCCTTGCAAGCATTGCAACTAATGAGTTAGTTGCAGGATGATGTATTACGGAACGAGTAAAGAGACTTGCCAGTAATGAGATTGAACTAGGTATTGGATACCAACGATCGAATCTCGGGAAAGTAACATACCGATGACAAAGGGAACAACGTATGTTGTTATGCAGTCTGACCGATAAAGATCTTCGTAGAATATGTAGGATCCAATATGGGCATCCAGGTCCCGCTATTGGTTATTGACCGAAGACGTGTCTCGGTCATGTCTACATTGTTCTCGAACCCGTAGGGTCCGCACGCTTAAGGTTTCGATGACAGTTATATTATGAGTTTATACGTTTTGATGTACCGAAGGTTGTTCGGAGCCCCGGATGTGATCACGAACATGACGAGGAGTCTCGAAATGGTCGAGACATAAAGATTGATATATTGGAAGCCTATGTTTGGATAACGGAAGTGTTCCGGGTGAAATCGGGATTTTACCGGAGTACCGGGAGGTTACCGGAACCCC
The DNA here is from genome assembly GCF_002162155.2 of Triticum dicoccoides. Classification (NCBI taxonomy): domain Eukaryota; kingdom Viridiplantae; phylum Streptophyta; class Magnoliopsida; order Poales; family Poaceae; genus Triticum; species Triticum dicoccoides. The sequence goes on along the minus strand of NC_041392.1, from coordinate 586,716,597 downwards.
CTGGGAGCTATATGGGCCTTAGTGGGCCTTAGTGGAAGAAGAGGAGAGGCGGCCAGGGCTGGGCCGCGCGCCCCTCCCCCCTAGTCCGAATAGGACAAGGAGAGAGGGGGACGGCGCCCCCCTCCTTCTCTCTCTCTCTCTTTTCCACCTCACGAATCCTATTCCAACTAGGATTGGGGGGGGGAGTCCTACTCCCGGAGGGAGTAGGACTCCTCCTGGCGCGCCTCTCCTGGCCGGCCGCGCCCCCCCCCCCTTTGAGCCTTTATATACGGAGGCAGGGGCACCCCAGAGGAAGACAAGTTGATCCACGTGATCATATTCTTAGCCGTGTGCGGCGCCCCCTGCCACCATAGTCCTCGATAATATTGTAGCGGTGCTTAGGCGAAGCCCTGCGACAGTAGTACATCAAGATTGTCACCACGCCATCGTGCTGACGGAACTCTTCCCCGACACTTTGCTGGATCGGAGTCCGGGGATCGTCATCAAGCTGAACGTGTGCTAGAACTCGGAGGTGCCGTAGTTTCGGTGCTTGATCGGTCGGGCCATGGAGACGTACGACTACATCAACCAAACACTTCCGTTGTCGATCTACAAGGGTACGTGGATCACACTCTCCCCTCTCGTTGCTATGCATCACCATGATATTGCGTGTGCGTAGGAATTTTTTTGAAATTACTACGTTCCCCAACAGAACAACAGAAGATATCACCTTGTCAAGTGGTCTCGCTTGTGTAGATCCAAAAAGAAAGGGGGTATTGGTGTTAAAGATCTTAAGAAACATAATATTTCCCTCCTGTCCAAGTGGTGGTCGAAATTAGGCATTGGAAAAGTGCTGTAGCAAGATATCGTGAAGGCCAAATATCTAAAGAGAAGTTCTATCGCCTGTGTGAAACAGAAATTGAATAACTCCCCGGTCTGGAAGTCACTTCTTAAAGTGAAAGAATATTATATGACCAGAAGGGGGATATATATTCGTGTAGGGGACGTAGCTAGGCTTTGGCATGACTCCATTGCTATGCACCCACCCCTGCGTGTTACATACCCAGATTTATTTAGCATTGCAAATTTCCCTGATGATATGGTGTCTCAGTTCCAAGGGCGAGGGGGTGGATTGCTGTTTAGACGCAGGTTGTCGGGGGATCTTACCCAGGAGGTTGGCAACATAAAAACCATTAATGAGCTCAATTTGTCTGGTGGTAGTGACAAGATTGAATGGTTGTCTGGGTCGAAAGGCAAATACACATTGAAGTCAATGTATTCATACCTTGAGAGAAACTTAGGTGGCCGCGACTACATGTGGATTTGGAAGGCCAAATTACCTGCTAAAATCCAGATCTTTTTGTGGCAGCAGGACGCGATACTGACTAGAGATGCGATGAAACCTAGAAACTGGGTCGCAAACCTTCGATGTTCTTTCTGCAATTGCAGAGAAACTTACCCACACTTGTTCTTTTTATGCCCGATCACTAGGATTGCCTGGCGAACAGTGGGGTCAGTACTGGGCACTGATTTGTGCTCAAATAATCTTTGTCAATTTTACTCTTGGTTTTATGCATATTGTCCCGAAGGGGAGCGGTTCTACACCACTGGATTGGCAGCTGTGTGCCGGGCCATCTGGAACTGTAGAAACAAAGCCACCTTCGAGTTCAGAAACCTGCATCTCCTTTTGAGATTATTTTTACAATAAGCATTCACTTATCTTATTGGGCAGGGCTTCTGAAGGGCGGGGACCGGCTGGACCTGGAGAGAGGAGCGACCCTTCTGAAGGAGAACACTAAAAGCATGATGAGGATCTGCGCGTCGGCCTACCCAGATGAGTCCATGGAGTGAAGATCTCGGCGCATCCTGTGGTAGTCCCTTTTGGTGTTTGTGGTTTCCCTGCGCCTTTGTGCAGGCTTATCATAATCCTGTAATATGTGGCTATCTTGTTGTTGAACCTATGTAATTAGTGTGTTAGCGGTGGTCTAGGGTTTTTCCCCATGGTGGTCGTTTCGAGTCGAGCGACTGCAGTGGGTTTCCCTAGACTGCCCTGAACTCGCTTTTCCCCTTTCCCTTTTACTTTTGAACACTCTTGGACTCGGCTGTATTTCTGTTATCTTGATAATGGAAAGGGGATTAGCCCAGTTAGAAAAAGCATACATGGGAAAAAATGTTAAAATCAAACCAAGTCAACAAAAAGGCAATCAAATTGACATTATCAACAACCCGTACATAATTGAAAAATCAATGTAGAACGTTCACTAAGAAAGAAGCCCCTCATCTGTGCTATGGTATCCCTACCTTTTAACAAGAGGCACTCCTTCGATTTGAGCGAAAAGTGACCTTGATGACTCGACAACACTAGACACTTAGATAGTGTGTGTTGGCAATTGTTTAAACCAATCTCCTCTTTGTTACCCATGATGCAGATGGTCAGTTTGAGGGCGAAGGTCAAATCACTACGTGCAATCAAGAACAAGCAAGAATCATGAATATTGCGAATATGGATGGAGATTGATTAAGTTAGGATTCGGAAAAAAGTTCATCAAAAGTCAATGAACATGACAGTTTACAAAAAGTTGCAACAATGGCTAACTTATTTTAAACTAAATAAAACCTAAACCCTAAACGACACCCTAAGATATTTAAGGAGGGACATATATATCGAGGGGATGGGGGGCAGCAAACCCAACGAGGTGGGGATGAATCCATCCCTAGACCAGTTTCCTCCCTAAGTACAAACTTTAAGAAATCCACATATTGCTTTAATTTTGTATGATAGGGTTATGTCATGCATGTCGATGGCAATGATTTAGCTTGTGTTTCCTGATTTCCTTCTATCTAATAGGGATGGTTTGTAGGGAGCTAAACATTCATTAGAATGTGTACCCTTTTTTCTTTTGTATTGTTGGCATATCTTTTACCAAAAATGTTATTTACCTGCTTATTTGGCGAGGAACTATTCTCCCTCCCTAGTTCATTTGCGTTTTTTTGTTTTGCCTTCTATTTTAATGCACAATTTGATAAACTTACGGTGGATGACTTATGCTATAAAATAGAATAATGCAAAGAGCATAGATGCCAAATATTTCAAGCATTATATACTTAGAAGACACTTCTTTGTCGTTCCTTATGTTTTGTCGATAAAATGTCAGGGTCCAGCAAAGTGCACGCTATGCTTAGGCTGCTTCCAATGGACCGGTGCTTAGATGGGGTGCTAAGCATATTAAATAGCTTAGCAACCAAACTCCCCAATGCATAGGTGCTTAGCTTCTTGTAGCTAAGCTCTCTTCATTTAATAAGTCCAAGGATTTTTTGTAGTATATAAACTTTGTGGCATATTTATGCTACGTATTAAGCAAATAATATCCCTTGAGGAAAACACATGAAAATATAGATGACTTGAGTCCATACATAAAGTGCCAATAAGATATTATGAAAATACATGAAATTACACCTACAATTAGAAGTGCTTAAAATAAATGATGATAATAATCTATTTTGACCCAAACTTTTTCCAAATATGCTCTACCAAATCAGTTTTGAGTGCTCTATGAGTCCCGCGATCTCGGATTCTTGCATCCCTTTGTAGCACCTGGGCGAATACCGGTATGTCGCCGTGTGTGAATACTGATGGTAGAACAATGGATGTACCCGCCTCCTTGTTCAAATTAAGAATATTAGCCACCGCTTCTTCTTCATCCTCGACTACCATATTGTGAAGAATGATGCAAGCTATCATGACCTTCTGGATATCACCCCGGTCATACAAACGTGCAGGACGACGCAAGATAGAGAATCGACCTTGCAAGACACCAAAAGCACATTCCACATCCTTCCTTGCCCCTTCCTGATGTGCAGCAAACAACTTGTGCTTCTCTGTCTGTGGCATCGATATTGTCTTCACAAAAGCTGCCCATTCTGGGTATATCCCATCTACAAGGTAATAACCATGTTGATATTCCTTGTCATTTACAAAAAAGTTCACTTGAGGAGCTTGGCCTTTCAGCTGCTTGATAAACAATGGTGATTGATTCAGCACATTGATGTCATTGTTTGACCCAGCAATACCAAAGTAGGCATGCCATATCCGGAGATCTTGTGAAGCAACTGCCTCCAGAATAAGACTAGGCCACCCTTTATCACCACGAGTAAATTGGCCCTTCCATGCAATAGGACATTTTTCCCACCGCCAATGCATACAATCCAGGCTTCCTAACATGCCAGGAAACCCACGACCTTCGCCAATGCAGAGCAAGCGCTCTGTATCTTCAGTGTTGGGGCTTCGTAAATACTCTGCAGCATAGGTATCAATCACTCCTTGCACAAAGTTCTTCAAGCAATCAACCGCGGTAGTCTCGCCAATCTTGAGATATTCATCAAGACTATCTGCAGGTGTGCCATAAGCCAATTGGCGTATTGCCGCCGTGCACTTTTGCAGTGGAGAGAGCCCTTCACGGTTAAGCGCATCTGTCCTTGTGGTGAAGTATGGAGACCACTCACCTAGTGCATTGACGATGCGAAGAAAGAGAAGTCGTCTCATCCTGAATCTTCTCCGAAATTTTTTGGCGCCGTAGAGAGGATTGTCGCAGAAGTAATCTCGTACAAGCTGTTGATGTGCTTCTTCACGCGGTCTATTCACATATATCCTTGGACCACTCCTGCTAAGTGCTCTTGCTTGAAGAGCCTCAAGTGTTCCCTTCAACTCCACAGCAATCTCCTCGGCGAAGGAGTCTAGCAGGTCCTCCTTGGCTAGGAATTCATCAAGTGTGTATAACTCTGCTGGATATGTAGTGTTTCTGGCATCACTATCATGTTGTTGATCTGTATCATCAGGATCATCTGGTGGATGGTTATACATAGGCCTGAAACATGTAACAAACAATACAACAAGTGTACACATCAGAATAAGATCGAACCAAAAAAAAACAGCTAGGCGACACTGTTTAGATTCCTGAACCAGAGAACAATAACATGAAAGTTAAGTGATGAACTTCTAGTGATAAAAACAGAATTGCGTTTGATTTCTTAAAAAAAGTTTGTGTCTAATTATTTGTATGACAAGATAGCATCAGTGCAAATTTTGCTTCATCTACTAAAAACAGAGTAATTTTGTACACCGTAATCTTATTCTGTCTGAACCAATTTCTCATAGAACTTCAAAACTGAACTGAACTCAGTTTGATCCTATATAAAATGATTGCTACAGACGTATCTAGATGTAGTATAATCAACTGCGTTCCTTCCAACTACAAGTAACTCCAATCTAAACTGAACTGAACCATTGTGTATTATGAGCTGAACTAGTATGTTCTGAAATCAATTAGAACGTTCTGAACTGAACAAAAATTATAAATTGAAATCAACCAGGTCTTCTTGGCCAATTACCAGTCAAATTTTGGCCACAGCCCAAGTCTGATGCAGAGAAAATCTCATCTAAGCAAGAATGGGAGGGACAAAGCATGAGGCACACTAGGATACAGAACAAAAAAGTATTCTGATTTGTGAAAGGACAAATACCATCGAGCAGATTGTGGCTGGCCGGCGGAGCTACCAGCGACGGCGAACTGAACCGAGGGCGCTGGTGTTGTCCCAGATATCTTCTCCCGCGACTGGCCGGAGGAGCTACCGGTGGCGGCGAGCTGAGCCGAGGGGGTCCCTGATACTTTCTGCCGGCGGTGGTCCATGAAGGCAACGCCTGACAGGCGTGGCAGCGTCGCGGGGCGAGGAAGAGGTGGCTATGCCGGGGCGGCGGCGCAGGGCGAGCGGGTGGAGGAGACCAAAGGGGAAGACGGGGAAAAGAGAAGAGGCGAGGCTATTCGGCGGCGTGCATGGCGCATAGGATCGAATTAACTGCGTTCCGCCTAGGTACGAGCGCCTGGAATCGTTTCTTCGTGAGGGTACCGATTCGCTCTCTCTCCTCATTAATTAATATGCCACGTCTGACTTTTGCCTATGTGGCAGGCTTAGCACCTGTCCAAGGTGGAGCATTGGGAGGGGCCTTATAGTAATCCTACTATGGTAGGATAGGAAAATGTTGTGAAAATTTACTGCAATGGCAAACGCTTGATATGGTTGTGCGGAAAAGTAGGTGAATAAGCTTCCGCTATCCAATACTACTTTCATCGGTCTCACACCAAATGACCGTCCACCGAAATACAAGCTTGTTGAGCTATGCGAGTAACAATTCCTGGAAATGCCACTAATAATTATAAATGAGAGAATCTGTTCACAAATCAGAAAAAATCAAATTGAAATACAAGGAAATTGAAAAGGTACAGGGAAATAAATAGTACTAACATTTTTTTAGGAATAAAAAAATAGTAACTGGAATAAGCGTAGGATATGGGACGGTTGTTGGGCCAGGCCCAATGAGGCAAAGGTGGGGACCCGAGTTTCGGGGAAAAGGCGGGAAACAGAAATCGCGCGGGAAGCTCGTCGACTGCTCTGCTCCGGTTCCGTCTCCAGGCCGGGGGAAACTAAACATGGAAATCCATGTCCGACTACAGGTTGGGACGATGAGGCGAATCCGATTTCAGACAGGAGCGCGTCGTCTCCACACCATATAATCCCCAGCCCACCGATCAATCCAATCCCTCCTCAAACACAGCTCGCCAGGAAACCATGGCCGTCACGAAAGCGAGGAAAGCAATCAAGAGATCAACTCCCGCCACCGCTGACGCCGGAGCCGGAGCCAGCAGCTCCCTGTCCATGGCGCCTCCGCCCGGGCCCATCGGGGCGAACGAACTCAAGCAGCCGCCGCTTCTGCCTCCCGGCGTCTACTTCAACCCGACGAAGGCGGACAGGATGGGATTCCTCAACCGGTGGATCACCGGCGACGACAAGATGCCCGACGCGCGGGGGTTCATCCTCCACGCCGACATGTACGACAACGACCCCTACGCGCTGCAGCGGCTGCACCCGCCGGCCAGCGCTCGCGAGGGCAAGCACACGTGGTGGTTCCTCGACGAGAGCAAGTTCCAGAGCCCGTGCAGCGTGACAGAGAACAAGCGCGCCGACCGCAGCGTCCGGACCGGCGGGTGGAGCAGAGCAAGGAGGAGCTTCGCGAAGAGGGCGGGCGCAAGAACTGCTTCGGGTTCTACTACGTCCCCCCGCCCCCGTCCAAGAAGCTCAAGACGCCATGGCTCATGCAGGAGTTCACCAGCGACAGGGACAGGGGCGACGGCAGGAGGGGCGTGCCCGCGCTCCACAAGCTCTATGTCATGCCGCGCGCCGAGGGCCTAAGGGAAATCTACGGGGAGGACGGCCTGACGGCGGGGAACAAGAAGCCTGTCCCGGCAGACTATTTCGCCGCTGCCGCCGCGCTGATGCCGCCGGGGAGTGTCCGTGGTCTCCGGCAAGAGCACGTTGAGCCGTCACAGGCATCGGATCTGCCGCCTTCGCCCCCGCCTCTTCCTCATTATGGCGGCGACGACGACGACGACGACGACGACGGCCAAAACTTCATGGATGGCATAATGTCGTCGGTGGGTCCTCTTCATTATGACAACAGCGAGAAGGGAGAGAACTCCATGGGGGCAGCCAATGTTCTTGATCAGTACCAGCAGCAGCATGATGAGGATGCGCCTGAGGATAATTTCAGCATCCCAATGGACCAATTCATGAGAATACTTGACAAGCCAGCGGAGACGGAGGGGGAAGAACCGGCGTGGGACTCATTGCCGGATATCGTTGATCATGATGAGTTAGTGAAATTCAACAAGGATGCTTAGATTGCAGTTCCACCTAGACTGAGAGATCCAAGTTCCACTTAGACAGACAGATCGATTGATCTGCTAGCTAGAGCTAGAGACTATTCTTTGGTTGATTATTTGGATTGGGGCATTAATTTGTGAGAGCTTCTGGTCTATCTATGCCAGTAGTAGTTCTCCATGTATTGTGTTTGTATTATATCATGTGATGTGGTTGGTTTCAAGACTGCTTATGTTAACAATTACATGGAAACAAATGCTGATTTAGTAGGCCGTTTTCAATTTCTTGCCCTAGTAAGTTTACTTGATTCGATCGTCCAAAAATGGCGTGAGTGTCATAGAAGATTTGCACGAGAGGCACGAAGTTTGAACATAGTTGGATCATCTTTCGCCGATCCCCTCAAACCGGTTAGAGAAGTAAAATAACGGTTTACTCCTCTAACCGGCACCTAGCCGAAGTCCTAAAGTCTATGTAATTTTGGCGGCTCCTACAAATCAGGCGGCTCATTTTTCCAATTTTAAGCCGCCTAGTCAGCTGTCCGATTTGCTCAACTAGGATGTATTAGAGCCACTCGATTCCTTCTCAATCATTGCTCCTGTCCATGGGTCACGCACCATAGCTTCTCACCAGCGAGTAGCACCGCCATACTCGACTTGTCATGCCGCCGGTAGCAATGCCCCGCCCCATTGTAGTGGAGCACGACTCCGTTGCAGCACTCCCTACAGTAGAAAAAAGGCGGCGAGTAGTGGCCATTCCCTTTTTGCTCTGCAGGAGCAACAACAGAGGGGTAGCAGAGCTTGCGGAAGCAGTGGCCAGTGTTGACCTTGATCTAGAGAAAGGGGAAGATAACGATGTGGCAGGAAAAATGTGTGGTTGTGGCTTCCTCCATGGGGGGATAAGGCGGATGCTAAGCGGCGTGTGGGGCCTATCCAGAGATGGGTATGGGGCTGGGCAGTTGACCGAGTGATGCACAATGGGGATGCACGCATGGCAAGCAGACGAAAAATCAGCCGGATGGATTTAAGAGTTTTCCATAAATTTTACGAGCGGATGTAGAGGAGTAAAAACAATCGCCCACTCGCCACCGAGTAAAAGAAGCGGCACACCATCGTCCCACCACCCAAATCCACCACTGCGCGCCGCCTCCTATGGCTGGATCCGACCGACGCCGATCATCGCTGCCCAACCAGAGCGCTTGGTCGGCAGATCGAGCCGTGACACAGCCTCCTCCCTCGTTGGCAGCGGATCCTCCACCCCCCCCTCCTCATCCTGCATCACGCCAGCGTTCCCCAACCTCCCGTCACCGCCCCCGTTGCGGCCAAACTACCACGGTGCGCGACAACGCAAAAGGGGGCCTAGGTCGCCGAGATCTATGATCGAGACACCGGGACTGGGTCGCAAATGAAGAAGAAAGCTACGGCGACAAAGGCAACGGAGGTGGAAACGTAGGCAGCGGCAGGACCAACATCTTCGACGACCCAGACCCGATGGTCGGTGGGTTGTCTAGAGCCGTGTGGAAAGAGGCCGCCCAAGATAGCGGCTCTCAGAAGCAAAAAAAACAAGTTTTTTCTTTTCTTTCTGAGCGTCATAGTTGTGCCTTTCGCGGAAGCAGATCACGAGAAGCAAATTTGCGCCTCTCGTGGGGGAAAACACGTTTTCCCTTTTCAAGAGGCACAACTATGCCTCTTGCAGAAGCAAATACGTGCCTCCACAAGAAGCGAATCTGTGCCTCACGCGAAAGGAAAAAAGATACGCAATTTGCTTCTCCAAATTTTTCCATGAATACCTAGGGAAAAAGGCTGAAAAAATCCGAAAAAACCATCTAAAACCCAAAAACCTGTATAGAAAAATAAAATAAAATAAAATGCAAAGAGAGCACCCAGCGTGGGACACGTTGCAGCGACTGTTGTTGGTTTAAGTCTGATAGTAGAGAGCGATGATCGATCACAGGATCGACTGGTTAATGCGTAATCCTCTAGCAACTGCGTCTCCTTTCAGGCTCATGTTTTGTAAATTGGGTGGGACCTACCTGAATAAAAAGAGGCGGTTTACCACTTGTTTTTCCCATTTTTCCTGGGTTTTTTGTTTTTCTCTGTTTTTACTCATTTTTTTCCTTTTCTCTTTGTTTTCTTTCTTTTTTTTCCTTGGTTTTCTTTGGTTTTGTTTTATTTTCTTTTCTCTTTATTTATCCCCCGGTTTTCACTGGTTGTTTTTCTTTTTTTCCCATTTAATCGGTTTAGCTTGCTTCTGTTCTTGTTTTTCATCGGGTTTCTTTTGTTTTCTCTCAGGTTTTCGCTGTTTATATATGCATTTTTCGTACATACCAACACATTCGACCAATACATGTTTAACATTTTTAAAATACAAGATTAACATTTATTAAATACATAGTCAACATATTTTTCTATACCCATTTAACATTTTTCAAATGCTTGATTAACATTTTTTCAGTAGAAAAAGTAAAAAATTTTGAATACATGGTCAAATTTTTTTCTATACACACTTAATTTTTTTCAAATGCTTGATTAATCTCTTTTAAATACAAGTTTAACATTTTTTGAATACATGCCCAAATTTTTCTATACCATTTTTTTCAAATGGTTGATTAACATTTTTGAAATACCAAATTAATATTTTTAATTGTATGGACAATATTTTTTTATACACATTTAACATATTTTAAATTCTTGATCAACATTACAAGTTTGACATTTTTAATACATGGTCAACATTCTGTAACATTAAATAAATTCATATTCATGATTAAGGTTTTTCAAATTCTTGTTAAACATTTTTGTAAATACTTAGATCAACATTTTTATGCATGATCGAATTTTTCACACATATTGTATATTTTGTATGCATTTTTTTTGTATAAATGTGAAACATTACTCTGTACAAATTTAACATTTTTCCAAATGCTAACATTCTTTATTTTTCGGTTTTCATTGTTTTTTTAATTTTATTTTCTCTTTGATTTTCTTCATTTCTTTTTCGGTTTTCACTGTTTTTTCTTTTTTTCCCATTTTAATCGGTTTTCATTCGACCAATACATGTTTACCATTTTTCAAATAAAAGATTAACATTTATTAAATACATAGTGAGCATTTTTTCTATACACCTTTAACATTTTTTGAATGCTTGATTAACATTTTTTGAATACATGGTCAACTTTCTTTCTATACACACTTAATATTTTTTTCAAATGATTTATTAATCTTTTTCAAATACATGCTAAATTGTTTTCTATACACATTGTTTTTTCAAATACTTGATTAACATGTTTGAAATACCAAAATAATATATTTTTAATATCTGGTCAATATTTTTATATACACATTTAACGTATTTTAAATTCTTGATCAACATTTTTCAAATAAAAGTTTTACATTTTTAACATGGTCAACATTCTGTACACCTTTGAAAAAAAATCATACTCTTGATTAAGTTTTTTCAAATTCTTTTTAAACCTTTAAAAAAACTTAGATCAACATTTTTGTAAATACAAGATCGACTTTTTCACACATAATGTATATATTTGTATACATTTTTCGTATAAATGCGAAACATTTCTCTTTACAAATCTAACATTTTTCCAAAGCTTGGTTAACATACTTTTTTAAATGTTTTTTGCGATATATTTTTACAATATTTGGTAGGATAAACAAAAATAAAAAAAGCAAAAAAAACATGAAAAAACGAGGCAGTATCCTCCCGTGTGGCTGGGCGGGCCATCTCACGCTCTGCGTGACGCGAGGGTTCCCTAGGTCTTGCTGCAAGGGAGCAACTAATTAACGAGTGCTCCTTCGGGAGCCTCGCAACGATCAGCGTCACTTGGCGCGCTCTCAGCCATTCGCCACGTGTCGCGCTCTGGACGCTCCCTCCAGATTTTGTTTTTTATTTTATTTTTCCGCATGCGTTTTCGACTTTTTAAACGGGTTTTTTTTCCAGGGTTTTTCGATGTTTTGGTTTTCCCCCTGTCTTCCTTAGCTTTTCAATCAAAAACATCGAAAAAAAATTGGGGGCAAAAAAACGTATTTTTTGTTCTTTTGCGGAAGTCACTGTTTTTTCCCGCGAGAGGCACGGTTGTGCTTTAGCGAGAGTCACGACCGTGCCTTTCGGAAACAAAAAGAAAAACGTATTTTCTATTTTTTTTTCTTTCGCGAGAGTCAAGGTTTTGCTTCCGCGAGAGGCACGGTTGTGCTTTCGTGAGAGTCGTGCCTCTTGGAAAGGGAAAACAAAACGCGTTTTCTGTTTTTTGTGAGAGTCACGGTTTTGCTTCCGTGAGAGGCACGGTTGTTCTTTCGTGAAAGTCACGGCCACGCCTCTCAAAAAGGGGAAAACGCGTTTTCTGTTTTTTTTTCTTTCGCGAGAGTCACGGTTTTGCTTCCGTAAGAGGCACGGTTGTGCTTTCACGAGAGTCATTGCCGTGCCTCTCAGAAACAGAAAAAAAATATGTTTTCTGTTTTTTCCTTCCACGAGACTCACGGTTTTGCTTTCACGAGAGGCACGGGCGTGATTTCACGAGAGGCATGGGCGTGCCTCTTTCGGAAAGGAAAAAAAACCATGCTTCTGGTTTCGGTTTTTTCGCCCGGTTTTTTCGTGAAGAAAATTTCGTCAAAACCTATCAACATGGGATCTAGTTTTGAAGATCTCGACGCGAGGAATCCAATAATGAAAACGGTTCGAGATTTGGACGCACAGTTTAAAAGATAAAACGTTTTGAATAAACGGATCTACGAAAAAAGGGAAAATTCCCCGGCTGCGACAAGTGGCGCGCTGCATGTGCGCCACTTGTCGCGATCTGGGAAAGTGGAGTGTTCTTTGTGTTGGGGAACATAGTAATTTCAAAATTTTCCTACGCACACGCAAGATCATGGTGATGCATAGCAACGAGAGGGGAGAGTGTAGTCTACGTACCCTCGTAGACCGACAGCGGAAGCGTTATGACAACGCAGTTGATGTAGTCGTACGTCTTCTTGGCCCGACCGATCAAGCACCGAAAATACGGCACCTCCGAGTTCTAGCACCCGTTCAGCTCGATGACGATCCCCGGACTCCGATCCAGCAAAGTGTCGGGGAAGAGTTCCGTCAGTACGACGGCGTGGTGACGATCTTGATGTTCTACTGTCGCAGGGCTTTGCCTAAGCACCACCACAATATTATCGAGGACTATGGTAGAGGGGGGCACCACACACGGCTAAGAGAACGATCTTGAAGATCAACTTGTGTATCTAGAGGTGCCCCCCTGCCCCCATATATAAAGGAGCAAGGGGGAGGCCGGCCGGCCCTTGGGCGCGCCAAGGAGGAGGAGTCCTCCTCCTAGTAGGAGTAGGACTCCCCTCTTTCCTACTCCTACTAGGAGGGGGGAAGGAAGGGGGAGAGGGAGAAGCCTAGTCCAATTCGGACCAGAGGGGGAGGGGCGCGCGGCCCACCCTGGCCGTCCCTCTCTCTCTCCACTAGGGCCCATAAAGCCCATTACTTCTCCGGGGGGGGGGGGTCCGGTAACCCTCCGGCACTCCGGTTTTCTCCGAAGTCACCCGGAACACTTTCGATGTCCGAATATAGCCGTCCAATATATCAATCTTTATGTCTCGACCATTTCGAGACTCCTCGTCATGTCTGTGATCACATCCGGGACTCCGAACAAACTTCGGTACATCAAATATAAACTCATAATGAAACTGTCATCGTAACGTTAAGCGTGCGGACCCTACGGGTTCGAGAACAATGTAGACATGACCGAGACATGTCTCCGGTCAATAACCAATAGCGGAACCTGGATGCTCATATTGGCTCCCACATATTCTACGAAGATCTTTTATCGGTCAGACCGCATAACAACACACTTTGTTCCCTTTGTCATCGGTATGTTACTTGCCCGAGATTCGATCGTCGGTATCTCAATACCTAGTTCAATCTCATTACTAGCAAGTCTCTTTACTCGTTTCGTAATACATCATCTCGCAACTAACTCATTAGTTGCAATGCTTGCAAGGCTTATGTGATGTGCATTACCGAGAGGGCCCAGAGATACCTCTCCGACAATCGGAGTGACAAATCCTAATCTCGAAATACGCCAACCCAACATGTACCTTTGGAGACACCTGTAGAGCTCCTTTATAATCACCCAGTTACGTTGTGACGTTTGGTAGCACACAAAGTGTTCCTCCGGCAAACAGGAGTTGCATAATCTCATGGTCATAGGAACATGTATAAGTCATGAAGAAAGCAATAGCAACATACTAAACGATCGGGTGCTAAGATAATGGAATGGGTCATGTCAATCACATCATTCTCCTAATGATGTGATCCCATTAATCAAATGACAACTCATGTCTATGGCTAGGAAACTTAACCATCTTTGATCAACGAGCTAGTCAAGTAGAGGCATACTAGTGACACTACGTTTGTCTATGTATTCACACATGTATTATGTTTCCGGTTAATACAATTCTAGCATGAATAATAAACATTTATCATGATATAAGGAAATAAATAATAACTTTATTATTGCCTCTAGGGCATATTTCCTTCAGTCTCCCACTTGCACTAGAGTCAATAATCTAGTTCACATCGCCATCTGATATAACATCAATAGTTCACATCACCATGTGATTAACACCCATAGTTCACATCGTCATGTGACCAACACCCAAAGGGTTTACTAGAGTCAATAATCTAGTTCACATCACTATGTCATTAATACCCAAAGAGTACTAAGGTGTGATCATGTTTTGCTTGTGAGGGAAGTTTAGTCAATGGGTCTGCCACATTCAGATTCGTATGTATTCTGCAATTTTCTATGTCAACAATGCTCTGCACGGAGCTACTCTAGATAATTGCTCCCACTTTGAATATGTATCCAGATTGAGACTTTGAGTCATCTGGATCAGTGTCAAAACTTGCATCGACGTAACCCTTTATGATGAACCTTTTGTCACCTCCATAATCGAGAAACATATCCTTATTCCACCAAGGATAATTTTGACCAATGTCCAGTGATCTACTCCTAGATCACTATTGTACTCCCTTGCCAAACACAGGGCAGGGTATACAATAGGTCTGGTACACAGCATGGCATACTTTATAGAACCTACGGCTGAGGCATAGGGAATGACTTTCATTCTCTCTCTATCTTCTGCTTTGGTTGGGTTTTGAGTCTTACTCAGTTTCACACCTTGTAACACAGGCAAGAACTTCTTCTTTGACTGTTCCATTTTGAACTACTTCAAAATCTTGTCAAGGTATGTACTCATTGAAAAACTTATCAAGCATCTTGATCTATCTCTATAGATCTTGATGCTCAATATGTAAGCAGCTTCACCGAGGTCTTTCTTTGAAAAACTCCTTTCAAATATTCCTTTATGCTTTGCAGAATAATTCTACATTATCTCCGATCAACAATATGTCTTTCACATATACTTATCAAAAATGCTGTAGTGCTCCCACTCACTTTCTTGTAAATACAGGCTTCACTGCAAGTCTGTATAAAACTATATGCTTTGATCAACTTATCAAAGCGTATATTCCAACTCCGAGATGCTTGCACCAGTCTATAGATGGATCGCTAGAGCTTGCATATTTTGTTAGTACCTTTAGGATTGACAAAACCTTCCGGTTGCATCATATACAACTCTTCTTTAATAAATCCATTAAGGAATGCATTTTTGTTTATCCATTTGCCAGATTTCATAAAATGCGGCAATTGCTAACATGATTCGAACAGACTCTAAGCATCGATACGAGTGAGAAAATCTCATCGTAGTCAACACCTTGAACTTTGTCAAAAACCTTTTTCGACAAGTCTAGCTTTGTAGATAGTAACACTACTATCAGCGTCCGTCTTCCTCTTGAAGATCCCTTTAATATCAATGGCTTGCCGATCACCGGGCAAGTCAACCAAAGTCCATACTTTGTTCTAATACATGGATCCCTTCTCAGATTTCATGGCCTCAAGCCATTTTGCGGAATCTGGGCTCATCATCGCTTCCTCATAGTTCGTAGGTTCGTCATGGTCAAGTAACATGACCTCCAGAACAAGATTACCATACCACACTGGTGCGGATCTTACTCTGGTTGACCTACGAGGTTCAGTAGTAACTTGATCTGAAGTTTCATGATCAATATCATTAGCTTCCTCACTAATTGGTGTAGGTGTCACAGGAACCAGTTTCTGTGATGAACTACTTTCCAATAAGGGAGCAGGTACAGTTACCTCATCAAGTTCTACTTTCCTCCCACTCACTTCTTTCGAGAGAAACTCCTTCTCTAGAAAGGATCCATTCTTAGCAACGAATGCCTTGCCTTCGGATCTGTGATAGAAGGTGTACCCAACAGTCTCCTTTAGGTATCCTATGAAGACACATTTCTCCGATTTGGGTTTGAGCTTATCAGGATGAAACCTTTTCATATAAGCATCACAACCCCAAACTTTAAGAAACGACAACTTTGGTTTCTTGCCAAACCACAGTTCATACGGTGTCGTCTCAACGGATTTAGATGGTGCCCTTTTTATGTGAATGCGGCTGTCTCTAATGCATAACCCCAAAAATATAGTGGTAAATCGGTAAGAAACATCATAGATTGCACTATATCCAATAAAGTACGGTTACGATGTTCGGACACACCGTTACATTGTGGTGTTCCAGGTGGCGTGAGTAGTGAAACTATTTCCATTGTTTTAACTGAAGGCCAAACTCATAACTCAAATATTCGTCTCCGTGATCAAATCATAGAAACTTCATTTTCTTGTCATGATGATTTTCCACTTCACTCTGAAATTCTTTGAACTTTTCAAATGTTTCAGACTTATGTTTCATCAAGTAGATACACTCATATCTGCTCAAATCATCTGTGAAGGTCAGAAAATAACGATACCCGCCGCGAGCCTCAACACTCATCGGATCGCATACATCAGTATGTATTATTTCCAATAAGTCAGTTGCTTGCTCCATTGTTCCGGAGAACGGCGTTTTAGTCATCTTTCCCATGAGGCATGGTTCGCAAGCATCAAGTGATTCCAAAAACCCATCAGCATGGAGTTTCTTCATGCGCTTTACACCAGTATGACCTAAACGGCAGTGCCACAAATAAGTTGCACTATCATTATTAACTTTGCATCTTTTGGTTTCAATATTATGATTATGTGTATCACTATGATCGAGATCCAACGAACTATTTTCATTGGGTGTGTAACCATATAAGGTTTTATTCATGTAAACAGAACAACAATTTATTCTCTTACTTAAATGAATAGCCATATTACAATAAACATGATCAAATCATATTCATGCTCAACGCAAAACACCAAATAACACTTATTTAGGTTCAACACTAATTCCGAAAGTATAGGGAGTGTGCGATGATGATCATATCAATCTTGGAACCACTTCCAACACACATCGTCACTTCACCCTTAACTAGTCTCTGTTTATTCTGCAATTCCCGTTTCGAGTTACTAATCTTAGCAACTGAACTAGTATCAAATACTAAGGGGTTGCTATAAACACTAGTAAAGCACACATCAATAACATGTATATCAAATATACTTATGTTCACTTTGCCATCCTTCTTATCCGCCAATCACTTGGGGTAGTTCCGCTTCCAGTGACCAGTCCCTTTGCAGTAGAAGCACTTAGTCTCAGGCTTAGGACCAGACTTGGGCTTCTTCACTTGAGCAGCAACTTGCTTGCCGTTCTTCTTGAAGTTCCCCTTCTTCCTTTTGCCCTTTTCTTGAAACTAGTGGTCTTGTCTACCATCAATACTTGGTGTTTTTCTTGATTTCTACCTTCATCAATTTTAGCATCACGAAGAGCTTGGGAATCGTTTCCGTTATCCCTTGCATATTATAGTTCATCACGAAGTTCTACTAACTTGGTGATGGTGACTAGAGAATTCTGTCAATCACTATTTTATCTGGAAGATTAACTCCCACTTGATTCAAGCGATTGCAGTACCCAGACAATCTGAGCACATGCTCACTAGTTGAGTGATTCTCCTCCATCTTTTAGCTATAGAACTTGTTGGAGACTTCATATCTCTCAACTCGGGTATTTGCTTGAAATATTAACTTCAACTCCTGGAACATCTCATATGGTCCATGACGTTCAAAAAGTCTTTGAAGTCCCGGTTCTAAGCCGTTAAGCATGATGCACTAAACTATCAAGTAGTCATTATATTGAGCTAGCCAAACGTTCATAACATCTGCATCTGCTCCTGCAATAGGTTTGTCACCTAGTGGTGCATCAAAGACATAATTATTCTGTGCAGCAATGAGGATAAACCTCAGATCACGGATCCAATCCGCATCATTGCTACTAACATCTTTCAACTTAGTTTTCTCTAGGAACATATCAAAAATAAAACAGGGGAGCTAAATGCGAGCTATTGATCTACAACATAGATATGCTAATACTACCAGGACTAAGTTCATGATAAATTGAAGTTCAATTAATTATATTACTTAAGAACTCCCACTTAGATAGACATCCCTCTAATCCTCTAAGTGATCACGTGATCCAAATCAACTAAACCATGTCCGATCATCACGTGAGATGGAGTAGTTTCAATGGTGAACATCACTATGTTGATCATATCTACTATATGATTTACGTTCGACCTTTCGGTCTCTGTGTTCCGAGGCCATATCTGTTATATGCTAGGCTCGTCAAGTTTAACCTGAGTATTCCGCGTGTGCAACTGTTTTGCACCCGTTGTATTTGAATGTAGAGCCTATCACACCCGATCATCACGTGGTGTCTTAGCACGAAGAACTTTCGCAACGGTGCATACTCAGGGAGAACACTTATACTTTGATAATTTTAGTGAGGGATCATCTTATAATGCTACCGTCAATCAAAGCAAGATAAGATGCATAAAAGATAAACATCACATGCAATCAATATAAGTGATATGATATGGCCATCATCATCTTGTACTTGTGATCTCCATCTCCGAAGTACCGTCATGATCACCATCGTCACCGGCGTGACACCTTGATCTCCATCGTAGCATCGTTGTCTTCTCGCCAGTCTTATGCTTCCACGACTATCACTACCGCTTAGTGATAAAGTAAAGCATTACATCGCGATTGCATTGCATACAATAAAGCGACAACCATATGGCTCCTGCCAGTTGCCGATAACTCGGTTACAAAACATGATCATCTCATACAATAAAATTTAGCATCATGTCTTGTCCATATCACATCACAACATGCCCTGCAAAAACAAGTTAGATGTCCTCTACTTTGTTGTTGCAAGTTTTACGTGGCTGCTACGGGCTTAGCAAGAACCGTTCTTACCTACGCATCAAAACCACAACGATAGTTTGTCAAGTTGGTGTTGTTTTAACCTTCGCAAGGACCGAGCGTAGCCACACTCGGTTCAACTAAAGTTGGAAAAACTGACACCCACCAGCCACCTGTGTGCAAAGCACGTCGGTAGAACCAGTCTCGCGTAAGCGTACGCGTAATGTCGGTCCGGGCCGCTTCATCCAACAATACCGCCGAACCAAAGTATGACATGCTGGTAAGCAGTATGACTTATATCGCCCACAACTCACTTGTGTTCTACTCGTGCAAATAACATCAACACATAAAACCTAGGCTCGGATGCCACTGTTGGGGAACTAGTAATTTCAAAATTTTCCTACGCACACGCAAGATCATGGTGATGCATAGAACGTGTAACGCCCCGAGACCGATGTGCCAGGTGTCCTCCAGTTATTCGCGGTTGTTGCCTTGTCATTGCTTGCATGTCATGCATTGCATATCATGTCATCATGTGCATTTCATTTGCATACGTGTTCGTCTCATGCATCCGAGCATTTTCCCCGTTGTCCGTGTTGCATTCCGGTGCTCCTATCTCCTCCGGTGGTCCTTTCTACCTTCTTTCATGTGTGGGGGTTAAACATTTCCGGATTGGACTGAGACTTGCCAAGCGGCCTTGGTTTACTACCGGTAGACTGCCTGTCAAGTTTCGTACCATTTGGACTTCGTTTGATACTCCAACGGTTAACCGAGGGACCGAAAAGGCCTCGTGTGTGTTGCAGTCCAACACCCTTCCAATTTGTCCCAAAACCCACCTAAATCCTCTCCATCATCTAGAGCGTTCGATCACGATCGCGTGGTCGAAAACCGCACCTCATTTGGACTCTCCTAGCTCCTCCTATGCCTATAAATAGGTCCTCCTTCGAAATCCCGGGTCTCTCCTTCCCCGAAACCCTAGCCCCTTACTCCCCTCGCCTGCGGGACAAAAGGTCCACCGACAGACGTGTCCGCCCGCGACGTCTGCCGCCACATGTCGCCGTCCGAGTGGCTTGGCCGCCTCCTCCACCGCGTGGCCCGGGGAGCCCATCGCCAGCCCCCGAGGCCCGGTTCCGCCGCCGCCTGCCCGAGGGGTGCCACCCTCACCGCGCCGCCCCGCTGCCCATCTCCGGCATTGACCACCGCCGCCAACCGCACCGGCGACCGCCCGCGCCGCCGCCTCGGCTCGCCACCCGCCATCGCCGCGCTGACGCCGCCTCCTCGCCACCTCCTCGCTGCCACTCCGGTCACCGCGCCCCGAGCTCCAGCCGGCGAGCCCCCCCCCTCCCCTCGCGCCGGCAAGCTTCATCGACCCCGGCCACCGCGGCCATCATCTCTGGCGTCCGCGAACTCCGGCAGCTACAGTGTCCGGGCCGATCCGATCTGGATCCGGACGAACCCTAAGATTCGGTTGACTTTTCCTCTCCTCCTTATATTTTTTTTGCATACTTCGTCAGCTCATAACTCTGCATCCGTAGCTCCGTTTTGCGCGTGTAGCATATCAAAATGTTCGTCTCAGAGAGTACATCATTTCGTCTCATTGCATCATTTTCATTTGAGATCATCTTGATGCCCGAAATGCTGTTGGAAGAGAGCTATTTGAGTTAATTGTCAGATCTGCTGCACCAAATAGCTATTTGTCATTTTTGACATGTTTAATGTGTGCATGATATGACCCTGAGCTCTACATGAGTTTTGTTATATGCTTTGCCGTCTTTACATAGGTGCTATCCATGTATTTTGGTGATATGTGTGGTGACTAGCACAAGCTTGCAAAGTAGTACATTCGTTAATGCTGATTTCAGGGACTTAGAATTTCACCAAGTCCTTGATCTGTTTTTATCAATATGCCTTATGTTCATGTTGTTTCCTAGTGATCCGTGCCTCTTTTGAGGATGATCAGTAAGGATGATTTGTTAACATTGTGGTGCTCTATCCATCCATGTCTTTGTTTGCATTTATGGAGCACCCTAGCTTTAGTCAATCGAGCTCTACTTTTGCTATTTCGAAATTCCTGGCAGATTGTCTACTTGTTAGCGATTTTGCCAAGGATGTTGTTGTCGATCCGTGCATGCTATGTTGTTGTTCTTGCCATGTCTAGCTTCTATGATATGTATTCTTGATGGGTGTATGCTTAGTTTGTCATTCCTTGCTCTGTAGTGAGTGCATCGAGCTCGTAAACATGCCTACTCGTTAACTGATTTGCATGCTCCAGTTTTTCACTAAGTCTGTAATCTGATTATGTTTTTGCCATGTTCACATGCTTGCTATGGTATTTTCTGATCCCTTTTGGCTCAGGGTCACTAAGGGACTTTTGTTAAGTGTTTTGAGTAGCTTCATGCCATGCCTTGCTTTGCCATGTTAAGTTCCTGTAGCATGTAGTTTTCATGCTCCAAAGTGTGCTACCTGATCTGAAATTCCAGGCTTGTGTTAATTTCACTAAGTCTGAAACGTGTTATCGTTTGCATTTTTGCCATGCTTGTTTGAACCTGTTAATGGATGAATTGGCCGAAGCTCAGTGTTCATCTTTTGTCAAGCATTATGAGTGGATCCCTGCCATGTATTTTGTTGCCATGTTTGAGTGTTGTAGCATAATTATCTCGATGCATTTAGATGGCTACTTGTTGTTTATCACAGACCGGTGCCATAATTGTTCTGCTTGCCATTTCTAAACCGTGCATCCGATACCGGTGATCTTTATATCGATTTCAACCGAAATCACCTCATATTTCCAGTGGCACTCTTGGATTTCCAAGCTGAGGCCAGGTTCAATCATCCCTTTCCAAATCATGCATATGCATCGCATACCGCATCCCGCATATCATACCATGTTCATGTGTTGGTTGTTTACTATGTTGTGTGCTTCTTTCCGGTGTTGCTTCTTTGGGTGGGTTCCGATAATGTCGTGTTTGTGAGGACCCGTTCGACTATGTCCGTTTGTCTTCTTCGTGGACTCGTTTTTTTCCTTGCGGGATCTCAGGCAAGATGATCATACCCTTGAAATCACTTCTATCTTTGCTTGCTAGTTGCTCGCTCTTTTGCTATGCCTATGCTGTGATACCTACCATTTGCTTATCATGCCTCCCATATTGTTGAACCAAGCCTCTAACCCACCTTGTCCTAGCAAACCGTTGTTTGGCTATGTTACCGCTTTGCTCAGCCCCTCTTATAGCGTTGTTAGTTGCAGGTGAAGATTGAAGTTTGTTCCTTGTTGGAACATGGAGATGTTGTTCCTTGTTGGAACATGGTTACTTGCTGGGATATCACGATATATCTTATTTAATTAATGCATCTATATACTTGGTAAAGGGTGGAAGGCTCGGCCTTATGCCTGGTGTTTTGTTCCACTCTTGCCGCCCTAGTTTCCTTCATATCGGTGTTATGTTCCCGGATTTTGTGTTCCTTACGCGGTTGGGTCATAATGGGAACCCCTTGACAGTTTGCCTTGGATAAAACTCCTCCAGCAATGCCCAATATTGGTTTTACCATTCGCCACCTAGCCTTTTCTTTTCCCTTGGGAGTCGTGCTCCTGAGGGTCATCTTTATTTTACCCCCCTGGGCCAGTGCTCCTCTGAGTGTTGGTCCAAACTAGAGTCATGTGCAGCGCCCCCTCGGGGAAACTCAAGGTTTGGTTTTAGTTGTATGGAGAGCTCATATGAGTGTGCCCTGAGAACGAGATATGTGCAGCTCCTATCGGTATTTGTCGGCACATTCGGGCGGTGTTGCCGGACTTGTTTTACCATTGTCGAAATGTCTTGTAACCTGGATGCCGAGCCTGATCGGATTGTCTTGGGAGAAGGAATATCCTTCGTTGACCGTGAGAGCTTGTGATGGGCTAAGTTGGGACACCCCTGCAGGGATTTGAACTTTCGAAAGCCGTGCCCGCGGTTATGGGCAGATGGGAATTTGTTAACGTCCGGTTGTAGAAAACCTAAAGTTGACCTTAATTAAAATACATCAACCGCGTGTGTAACCGTGATGGTCTCTTTCCGGCGGAGTCCGGGAAGTGAACATGGTGTTGGAGTTATGCTTGACGTAGGTTGTTCTAGGATCACTTCTTGATCATAGTTTCTCGACCGTGCTTTTGCCTTCTCTCCTCGCTCTCATTTGTGTATGTTAGCCACCATATATGCTAGTCGCTTGCTGCAGCTCCACCTCATACCTTTTACCTTACCTATAAGCTTAAATAGTCTTGATCGCGAGGGTGCGAGATTGCTGAGTCCCCGTGACTCACAGATACTTCCAAAACCAGTTTGCAGGTGTCGTGAAACCGTGCAGGTGACGCAACCAAGATCAAGGAGGAGCTCGATGAAGATCTTGTCATTTGTGTCGTTTCGTTCTAGTTGATCAGTAGTGGAGCCCAGTTGGGGTCGATCGGGGATCTGTGTAGCATTTGGGGTAGTCTTCTTTTATTTTGGCTCCGTAGTCGGGCCCTGATTGTATCTGGTTGATGTAATGTTTTATTCATGTAATTGTGTGAAGTGGCGATTGTAAGCCAACTATGTATCTTTTCCCTTATGTATTACATGGGTTGTGTGAAGATTACCTCACTTGTGACATTGCTTTCAATGCGGTTATGCCTCTAAGTCGTGCTTCGACACGTGGGAGATATAGCCGCATCGAGGGCGTTATACAACGAGAGGGGAGAGTGTAGTCTATGTACCCTCGTAGACCGACAGCGAAAGCGATATGACAACGCGGTTGATGTAGTCGTACGTCTTCTCGGCCCGACCGATCAAGCACCGAAAATACGGCACCTCCGAGTTCTAGCACACGTTTAGCTCGATGACGATCCCCGGACTTCGATCCAGCAAAGTGTCGGGGAAGAGTTCCGTCAGCACGATGGCGTGGTGACGATCTTGATGTTCTACTATCGCAGGGCTTCGCCTACGCACCACTACAATATTATCGAGGACTATGGTGGAGGGGGGCACCGCACACGGCTAAGAGAACGATCTTGAAGATCAACTTGTGTGTCTAGAGGTGCCCCCCTGCCCCCGTATATAAAGGATCAAGGGGGGAGGCTGGCCCGCCCTTGGGCGCGCCAAGGAGGAGGAGTCCTCCTCCTAGTAGGAGTAGGACTCCCCTCTTTCCTACTCCTACTAGGAGGAGGAAAGGAAGGGGGAGAGGGAGAAGGAAAGGGGGGCGCCGCCCCCCCTCTCCTAGTCCAATTTGGACCAGAGGGGGAGGGGGCGCGCGACCCACCCTGGCCGCCCCTCTCTCTCTCTCCACTAGGGCCCATAAAGCCCATTACTTCTCCCGGGGGGGGGGGGTTCATGTAACCCTCCGGCACTCCGGTTTTCTCTGAAATCACCCGGAACACATCCGGTGTCCGAATATAGCCGTCCAATATATCAATTTTTATGTCTCGACCATTTCGAGACTCCTCGTCCTGTCCGTGATCACATCCGGGACTCCAAACAAACTTCGGTACATCAAAATATATAAACTCATAATGAAACTGTCATCATAACGTTAAGCGTGCGGACCCTACGGGTTCGAGAACAATGTAGACATGACCGAGACATGTCTTCGGTCAATAACCAATAGCGGAACCTGGATGCTCATATTGGCTCCCACATATTCTACGAACATCTTTTATCGGTCAGACCGCATAACAACATACTTTGTTCCCTTTGTCATCGGTATGTTACTTGCCCGAGATTTGATCGTCGGTATCTCAATACCTAGTTCAATCTCATTACCGGAAAGTCTCTTTACTCGTTTCGTAATACATCATCTCACAACTAACTCATTAGTTGCAATGCTTGCAAGGCTTATGTGATGTGCATTACCGAGAGGGCCCAGAGATACCTCTCCGACAATCGGAGTGACAAATCCTAATCTCGAAATACGCCAACCCAACATGTACCTTTGGAGACACCTGTAGAGCTCCTTTATAATCACCCAGTTATGTTGTGACGTTTGGTAGCCCACAAAGTGTTCCTTCGGCAAACGGGAGTTGCATAATCTCATAGTCATAGGAACATGTATAAGTCATGAAGAAAGCAATAGCAACATACTAAACGATCGGGTGCTAAGCTAATGGAATGGGTCATGTCAATCACATCATTCTCCTAATGATGTGATCACATTAATCAAATGACAACTCATGTCTATGGCTAGGAAACTTAACCATCTTTGATCAACGAGCTAATCAAGTAGAGGCATACTAGTGACATACTGTTTGTCTATGTATTCACACATGTATTATGTTTCCGGTTAATACAATTCTAGCATGAATAATAAACATTTACCATGATATAAGGAAATAAATAATAACTTTATTATTGCCTCTAGGGCATATTTCCTTCACTTTGCAACGAGTACTCCTTAATTAGTGATTTCGAGACATAGGGACGTCCAGAGAGGCTTGCTTCTTATTCGCTTGAACATTGGCCTGGTGCATTTACCTTTTTTCGATCGCTGGTTCGAATCTGTATTTTTGTTCTCTTTCGGTTTTTATTTTTTCTCTGTGTTTTTTCTCGTTGTTTTCCACCAGTTTTCTTCGTTTTATTCTCTATCGTTTTTTGTTTTCCTGTTTCCTTACTTTTTCATTGGTTTTCTTTGTTTATTCCTCAGTTTTCACCGGTTTTGTTTTTATTTGTTTCTTTCTCGATTATTTGGCTATCTTTTCTTCCTGGTTTTCATTGGTTTTTCTTTGTTTCTTCTTGGTTTCTCGGTTTCATTGTTTTGCATTGGTTTCTTCCCTTTTCTTTTCTTTTCTTTTCTTTTCTTTTTTCTCTGTTTTTGTTTTTATTAGGTTTCTTTGTGGTACTTTATTTCTTTGTTGATTTTTATTGGTTTCTTTTTTGTTCAACACGTGTACACTTTTTCTCAGCACACACTATACATTTTTCTTATACAACAGAACAATATATTATATATACATTTGAAATTTTAAAATGCATTTTAAACATTTTTAGAAAACTTATATTTTTATGTCTATTTTTTCATACACATTGTACATTATGTATCTAATACATTTTTCTAATAGATGTTTGACATGTTTCAAATAGAAGTTTAATATTTTTTAGTGCATTGTCTATTTTTTTCTATATATACATTTATCATTGTTTTAGATGCTTGATTAACAGTTTTCAAGTTCATGATTAACTTTTTCTAATACACGGCCAACATTTTTTCTATATACATTTAACATTTTTTAAAATCTTGATTAAAGATTTCAAATACAAGATTAACATTTTTTGAATACGCGGTCAACATTTTTATACACACTGGACATTTTTTAAATGCTTGATTTTTTTCCAAATACTTTTTTAACATTTTAGTCAACTGCTTGATTAATAATTATGAAGTACCGAAGAACTTTTTTCACGCACTTTATATTTTTTTCCTTAAACTTGTATTGTATACATGAGAAATGTTTTATCTATAATATTTATCATTTATCAAATGATTGGCTAACATTTTTTTCCAATATTTTTTGTAAAGTGTTTTTTAATATTTATTTAAAATATTTGGAGGTATAAACAAAGGAAAAAGGAAATAAAAAAATGGAAAAGAAAAAAAGAACGAGGAATAGGGGGGCCCTTCACGCGAGAGTTTCCTACGTTTAACGTGAAGCGAGACATCGGGTTGCCCTTCAGGCATGGCCCAGGTGGGTGGCAGGCATAAGCGTTTCGTTCGGAAGTGTTCACGAGAAGCTCAAAAAGAAAACAAAGTGTGCACATAAGTTGGTAGAGGCACACACGAAGCTGAGCCATCTTTATGTGATTTGTTTTTTTTTTTTGCAAGAAAACTTCCGATCTGTTAGTCTTCAATCATGTTAGTACAAGGAATTTCAAAATTAATAAAAATTACATCCAGATCCATAGACCAGCTAGCGATGACTACAAACACTGAAGTGAGCCGAAGACATGCCGCTGTCATCTCCCCTCCCTTCCCAGAGCCGGGCAAAACTTGTTGTAGTAGACAGTTGGGAAGTCGTCATGCTAGGGCTCCTATAGGACTAGTGCACTAGAATAGCAACCGCCGCTGATGAAGAGACGGGTAGATCATAAGTATCCAAGCTACAGACACATGAACATAGACGAATGAAGACTAGATCCAAGTAGATCCACAAAAACAACCACCGACGGAATCCCACGAGATCCGTCGGAGACACACCTCCACACACCCTCTAACGATGCTAGATGCATCACTAGGACGAGGCCTAGGCGGGGAGAACCTTATTCCATCTTCAGGGACCCGTCGCCGTCTCACCTTCCATAGCAGGACACAAACCCTAAAAAAATCAAAGAAACATCTCAAAACGGCACATTATCAAGGTTTGGAATCCACTAGGCCTCCATGGCCCTAGGGCCACCGAAGAGGAGGCAGACCGCCGGTGGCGCCGAGGGGAGGCAGAGAAACCCTTGGCTTTGTTTTTGGAGAGGCGGATGCGGCTAGGTTAAGAAAAAAAGGAGCCTTGGTGGTACGTGATACGTCTCCGACGTATCTATTTTTTTATTGTTCCATGTTATTATAGTATCAATCTTGGATGTTTTATGTGTAATTATATGTAGTTATATATCATTTTCAGTGACTAACCTATTAACTTAGTGCCCAGTGCTAGTTGTTGTTTTTGGCTTCTCAGAAAATTAATATCAAACAGTCCAAACAGAGAAAAACTTTGGGTTAATTTTTTCTGGACCGGAAGGGACCCTAGAAGGTTCGGGAGAAGACTAGACGAGCCACGAGGGAGCGACAAGGTT
>NC_041392.1:586684696-586688723 GCF_002162155.2 Triticum dicoccoides | reverse complement strand
GGGGGTAGGCTTGTTGGCCCCTCATGGCACATCTTGACCTAATTCTACCTCTATAAATTCTCAAATATTCCCAATACATCAGAGAGCCACCCGAAACCCTTTTTCCGCTACCGCAAGTCTCTGTTCTTCCGCGATCCCATCTGAAGGCCTTTTCTAGTACTCTGCCATAGGGGGAATCAATTACAGAGGCTTGTACATCAACCTTGCTGCCCTTCTGATGATGCGTGAGTAGTTCACCACAGACCTACAGGTCCATAGCTGGTAGCTATATGGCTTCTTCTCTCTCCTTGATCTTCAATACCATGTTCTCCTCGATCTTCTTGGAGTTCTATCCGATGTAATATTCTTTTGTAGTGTGTTTGTTGGGATCCGATGAATTGTGGGTTTATAATCAGATTATTCATGAATATTAGTTGAGTCTTCTCTGAATTCTTTTATGCATGATTTCTATAGCTTTTTATTTCTCTCCAATCTATCTATTTGGTTTGGCCAACTGGATTGATTTATTTCGCAATGGGAGAGGTGCTTTGTGATGGGTTCAATCTTGTAGTGCTCAATCCCAGTGAAAGAAAGGGACATGACACGTATTTGTATTGTTGCCATTAAGGATAAAAAGATGGGGTTTATTCATATTGCTTGGGTAAAATTTCTCTACATCGTGTCATCTTGCTTAAGGTGTTACTCTGTTTTTGTAGCTTAATACCCCAGATGCATGCTGGATAGAGGTCGATGGATGGAGTAATAGTAGTAGATGCAGGCAGGAGTCGGTCTACTTGTCTCGGACGTGATGCCTATATACATGATCATTGTCTTGAATATCGTCATAACTATGCGCTTTTCTATCGATTGCCCAACAATAATTTGTTCACCCAACGTATGCTTTATGTTCGAGAGAGAAGCCTCTAGTGAAAACTGAAAATGTCCACTTTTATCATATATAAAAATACAAAAAAACTCCTTTGAATTTTATTTCTATTTAATTCTATTTTGTTTTGCAACTATCTATCAACCACTATGAGATTTAATCCTTGCAAATAACCGCCGAGGGGATTGACAACCCCCTTGTTCGTGTTGGGTGCAAGTATTTGCTTTTGTCTGTGCAGGTGCTGCTAACGAGGTTCTGTGTGGTTCTCTAGGACGCCTCCAATTCGACCGTACACTAATCATACACGCAAATATGTACGATCAAGATCAGGGACTCACAGGAAGATATCACAACACAACTCTAGACACAAATAAAATAATACAAGCTAGGGGCCTCGAGGGCTCGAATACATAGCTCAATACACAAGAGTCAGTGAAAGCACCAATATCTGAGTATAGACATAATTTAAAAAAGGATGCCTTAAGAAGGCTAGCACAAAAACAACAACGATCGAAGAGGCAAGGCCTCCTACCTGGGACCTCCTAACTACTCTTGGTCTTCGGCAACCTCCATGTAGTAGTATCCGTCGGCGGTGGCATCTGGCTCCCGGGATCCAGCATCTGGTTGCAACAACCGGAAAGAAGAAAGAAAGGGAAAGCGGGCGGCAAAGCAACCGTGAGTGCTCATCCAAAGTACTCGCAAGCATCAGATCTATACTAAGTATGCATTGGTATCAAAGGAAGGTATGTATCTGTGGACTGAACTGCAGAATGCCAGAATAGAAGGGAAGGCCTAGCCTATTGAAGAATAGCATCTTCAAGCAGCTCCAAGCATCTTGCAGCAAGTAGAAGAGTAAAGAATAGCAATTTATATAACAAGCATGTTGTAGCAATAATGCCTAGAGATCCTTCCTCGAGTCCCTGTGAGAAAGCAATCCCGGGGCCACATATCTAAAGTATCCATTTCTAGTTGTAAAAGATCAGGATATTAGTCTGAACGTCCGTTACCATGGACACCGCTATTCGAATAGATAATATTTCCTGCAGGGGTGCAGTGTGTCCACATACCCTCGTAGACCGATAGAGGAAGCATTTGTTAATGCGGTTGATGTAGTCAAACTTCTTCTCGTTCCCACCGATCAAGCACCGAACGTACGGCACCTCCGAGTTCTGCACACATTTAGCTCGATCACGTCCCTCGAACTCTTGATCTAGCAAAGTGTCAAGGGAGAGTTCCTTCAGCACGATGGCGTGGTGACGGTGATGGTTAAGTGAACCGCGCAGGGCTTCGCCTAAGCACTACGTGAATATGACCGGAGGTGTAAACTGTGAAGGGGGGCGCCGCACACGGCTAACAATGTTTGTTGTGTGTTCTAGGCGCTCCCTCCCCACATATATATAGGTAGGAGGGGGAGGGGGACAGCCATGGGGCGCCCCAAGTAGGAGGAATCCTACTTGGGGGCCTTGTCCAATTCGCCCCCCCTTTACCATCTTTTCCGGAGAGGGAAGGAAAGGGGAGAGAGGAGGGAAGGACGGGGGAGGCCGAATTGCCTCGCCTTCCTTCTCTCTTCCCCTTTCCCTTCCCCTTCCTATTCGGCCAGCAAGGGGGGGGGGGCACCAGCCCTTTAGGGGCTGGTCTGTCCAACTCTTGGCCCATTAGGCCCATATAGCTTGCCGGGGGTAGCCCGTAACCCTTCCGGTGACCCGATACGTACCCGGTACCCCCGAAACACTTCCAGTGTCCAAATACTATTGTCCTATATATGAATTTTTACCTCTCGACCATTTCGAGACTCCTCATGTCCGTGATCTCATCTGGGACTACGAACAATCTTCGATCACCAAATCACATAACTCATATAATACAAATCATCGTCGAACGTTAAGCGTGCGGGCCCTACGGGTTCAAGAACTATGTAGACATGACTGAGACACATCTCCGATCAATAACCAACAGCAGCACCTAGATTCTCATATTGGTTCCTACATATTCTACGAAGATCTTTATCGGTCAAATCACAATGACAACATACGTTATTCCCTTTGTCATCGGTATGTTACTTGCCCGAGATTCGATCGTCGGTATCTCAATACCTAGTTCAATCTCGTTACCGGCAAGTCTCTTTACTCGTTCCGTAATACATCATCCCGCAACTAACTTATTAGTTGCAATGCTTGCAAGGCTTATAGTGATGTGCATTACCGAGTGGGCCCAGAGATACCTCTCCGACAATCGGAGTGACAAATCCTAATCTCGAAATACGCCAACCCAACAAGTACCTTTGGAGACACCTATAGAGCATCTTTGTAATCACCCAGTTACGCACACATAACACAACATGGTGATTATAAAGATGCTCTACAGGTATCTCTGAAGGTGTTTGTTGGGTTGGCATAGATCGAGATTAGGATTTGTCACTCTGAGTATCAGAGAGGTATCTCTGGGCCCTCTCGGTAATGCACATCATAATAAGCCTTGCAAGCAATGTGACTAATGAGTTATTTGTTGGATGATGCATTATGGAATGAGTAAAGATACTTGCCGGTAACGAGATTGAACTAGGTATGAAGATACCAACGATCGAATCTCGGGCAAGTAACATACCGATGACAAAGGGAATAACAAATGTTGTCATTGTGGTTTGAACGATAAAGATCTTCGTAGAATATGTAGGAACCAATATGAGCATCTAGGTGCCGTTGTTGGTTATTGATCGGAGATGTGTCTCGGTCATGTCTACATAGTTCTCGAACCCGTAGGGTCCGCACACTTAACATTCAATGATGATTTGTATTATGAGTTGTGTGTTTTGATGACCGAAGATTGTTCGGAGTCCCGGATGAGATCACGGACATGACGAGGAGTCTCGAAATGGTCGAGAGGTAAATATTGATATATTGGACGATTGTATTCGAACACCGGAATGGTTCGGGAGCATTTCGGGTATTTTTCAGAGTACCGGGAGGTTACAGGAACCCCCCCCCCCCCGGAAAGTAATGGGCCAACATGGGCCATAGGGGAGAGAGAGGGGATCCCACAAGGGGTGGCATGCCTCCCCCCATGGGCTGTCCGAATTGGACAAGGGGAAGGGGCATGACCCCCCTTTCCTTCCCCCTCTCCCTCTCCTTCCCCCTTTTCCCCTCCGAAAAAAGGAAGGGCGCC
>NC_041392.1:586683169-586684397 GCF_002162155.2 Triticum dicoccoides | reverse complement strand
GCGCCGACTTGGACTAGGATTCCTAGTCGCCCCCCCATGGTGCGCCCCCTGTGACCGGCCTCCTCCCTCTCCTCCTTTATATACGGGGGCAGGGGGCACCCCAAAGCACATCAATTGTTCTCTTAGCCGTGTGCGGTGCCCCCCTCCACCGTTTACTCCTCCGGTCATATTGTCGTAGTGCTTAGGCGAAGCCCTGCACGGATCACATCACCATCACCGTTATCATGCTGTGCTGACGAAACTCTCCCTCGATACTTTGCTGGATCAAGAGTTCGAGGGACGTCATCGGGCTGAATGTGTGCAGAACTCGGAGGTGCCGTACGTTCAGTGCTTGAACGGTTGGATCACGAAGACGTTCGACTACATCAACCGTGTTAACCTAACGCTTCCACTTTTGGTCAACGAGGGTACGTGGACACACTCGACCCCTCTTGATGCTATGCATCTCCTAGATAGATCTTGCGTGATCGTAGGAATTTTTTGAAATTGCATCCTATGTTCTCCAGCAGTGGTATCAGAGCCAGGTCTATGCGTAGATGATATGCACAAGTAGAACACAAAGAGTTGTGGGCGATCATAGTCATACTGCTTACCACCAACGTCTTATTTTGATTCGGCGGTATTGTTGGATGAAGCGGCCTGGACCAACCTTACATGACCACGTTCATGAGACCGGTTCCACCGACAAACATGCAACTTGTTTTGCATAAAGGTGACTGGCGGGTGTCTGTTTCTCCAACTTTAGTTGAATCGAATTTGACTACGGCCAGTCCTTGTTGAAGGTTAAAACAACACACTTGACAAAAAATCGTTGTGTTTTTGATGCGCGGTCGAAACGGGGGTCCTGTTCAGGGGGGGGGTGGCGTACCGCAAAACGGGACTCCACGGGATACTGTTCATCTCCACCGTCGACTTCCTCTAGCCTCCACGGGCTACTGTTCATCCACCATCGACCTCCTCCAGCCTCCACCTACGACTGTTCATCCAGCCTCCACCGCTCCTCCACTGTCTACTGTTCAACCAGCCCTCTCCACGGGGTCCTGTGCAACCACCCCTCCATGGGCTACTGTTCATCCAGCCCTCCACCGGCTACTGTTCAACCAGCCCTCCACGGGGTCCTGTTCATCCAACCCTCCACAGGGTCCTGTTCATCCACCCCAACCGGCTCGATCAGGGTCCTGTTCATCCAGCGGCAACGACCTCTACTACCATGGGGGCCTGTTCATGC
>NC_041392.1:586644040-586682968 GCF_002162155.2 Triticum dicoccoides | reverse complement strand
TCATTGTTCATCAAGGGAAGGAGGCAGCAGGGTTCGATCGGCTTCAGTTAGCAGCAGTAGCAAAGCAATCAATCGGGTTCAGTTAACAGAAAGGGACCGATTGGGGTTCAGTAACATAGCTAGTGCAATCGCTTGGGTCCAGTTAGAGCGCAACGCCTCACACACACACGCGCGTATGTGTACAAGAGAAACATGCAAACCTCCGTGCATCGCTCGGCCCCGACCACCCACCGTAACCGGGAACTCCCTGATATTTTCCTCGCCCTCAATTCTACCATGGTTTTTTCTGTCATGGACGGTGTCGGTGTCAAAACCGGCAGATCTCGGGTAGGGGGTCCCGAGCTATGCGTCTAAGGCGGATGGTAATAGGAGGCAGGGGACACGATGTTATTCCCAGCTTCGGGCCCTCTTGATGGAGGTAAAAGCCTACGTCCTGCTTGATTAATATTGATGATATGGGTAGTACAAGAGTAGATCTACCACGAGATCGGAGAGGCTAAACCCTAAAAGCTAGCCTAAGGTATGATTGTATGTTGTCCTATGGACTAAAACCCTCTGGTTTATATAGACACCGGAAAGGGCTAGGGTTACACAAGGTCGGTTACAAAGGAGGAGATATACATATCCGTATTGCCTAGCTTGCCTTCCACGCCAAGTAGAGTCCCATCCGGACACGAGACGAAGTCTTCAATCTTGTATCTTCATAGTCCAACAGTCCGGCCAAAGGATATAGTCTGGCTGTCCAGAGACCCCTAATCCAGGACTCCCTCAGTAGCCCCTGAACTAGGCTTCAATGACGACGAGTCCGGCGCACGGTATTGTCTTCGGCATTGCAAGGCGGGTTCCTCCTCTGAATACATCACAAAAGAATTTGAATACAAGGATAATGTCCGACCCTGCAAAATAAGTTCCACATACCACCGTAGAGAGAATAATATTTCCACAAATCTAATCTGCTGACACGTTTTGGCAACATGACATTATGCCATGGCCCGGTAATTATTCGAACCGTTTCCTTTAACTAGCCCCGCACATAACGCGAGGCAGTTCCTTGACACATCTTGTCAAAGCAGAGATCGTGTTCCCCTTATTACGGGATTCTCATCAATACGGGCGTGGGTAACCCAACCGCGCCATCGATTACGACACTTGGGGGATAAGCGAGTTTTACCAGGCTAGTGGGGGCGCATAGTTTCGGCCGCCCATATAAAGGGATAAGGATTCACCTTTTCATCCACGCCTTCATCCTCCTTTGCTCATCCATTTTCGCACACTCGAGCTCCAGCGCCAAAGTTCGCATTTCCCACCTCGACCTTCTCCAACCATGTCCGGAGCGGGAGGCAGGTGGATGGTTTCCTCCGTCACGGAGGGACACATCAAGAAGCTGAGAAGAGCCGGATACCTGCCCGACGACATCGCGCACCAGCTCCCAAATGAGGGGCAGCTCATCCCCACCCCCAGGCCTCATGAGAGGGTAGTGTTCCTTACCCATTTCCTCCGCGGACTGGGATTCCCTCTCCACCCATTCGTCCGGGGGCTCATGTTCTACTATGGCCTGGATTTCCACGATCTGACCCCAAACTTCATCCTCAACATCTCGGCGTTTATCGTCGTGTGCGAGGCCTTCCTCCGCATCAAGCCCCGCTTCAGCTTATGGCTGAAGACCTTCAATGTCAAGCCGAAGGTAGTGAGCGGCCGCCAGGCGGAGTGCGGAGGCGCCATGGTGGGCAAGATGCCCAACGTCACATGGCTAGAGGGCTCCTTCGTGGAGACCATAAAGGGGTGGCAATCGGGGTGGTTCTATATCACCGAGCCACGTGACCCTAAATGGGCAGCAGCCCCCGAGTTTCAATCTGGCATCCCCATGCGGCTCACCTCCTGGCAAGAGAAGGGCCTATCCTGGGGTAGTTCGGGAGAGCTGACCGGACTCCAAACATGTATCCAAAACATGGTGATCCAGAAGGTCAAACTCGTCAACATAGTCCAGGTCATGCTCATCCGCCAGATCGTCCCGCGTCAACAACAGGCTTTCAACTTGTGGGATTTCGACCCGGCCCAGCACCAAACTCTGAACAGGCTCTTCGACACAACACACGAGGATGCCTGGAAGGTGCTATTCAAGGGTGACGAGGTTCCCCCTCCCACTACCGAGGATCGCGGATTTAGCGCGAAGCGCCAAGCCAACGTGGTAAGCTGTTTTACCTTTTACAAGATACTCGTTTTTCATAGTTTGACTCTATGCGGGATCTAAGCTCCCGTACCTTTAACCAGACTGGCAGGAGACGTCCGGACAGATCGACTGTCCGGCTCCTTTGCCCGAAGGCCCAGCAGACGCTCTCCTAACGAAGATGCTGACGCTGGCTCCTTACAAGGTGCCGGAGAAGACCAAGAAGGCCAAGGGAACCCGAAAGAGTTCCCGGCGCCAGGTGGCATCGGACTCAACATCCGATAACTCCGCGACGCACTCCTCCCCTGAAGACAAGGAGGAAGATGAAGATGCTCCCCCTCCAATCGGGGGAGACAAGAAAAGGAAGGCCGCCCCAACTGGGAGGCCGAAGGGTCAAAGAAGGGGAGGGATCTCCTTCCGGACTACTCCACCGCCGCCGCCGAAGGCGAAGACGAGTGGCTGCTCAGGGACAAGGCCCTGGCGAAGTCGTAAGTATTCAGATGCCAGAGCAACTCATAGCATACCTTTGTCGCACTGCCTCTCCTAAAGCCGAATTATGAATATGCATACCGCCACGAGCCCGTATCAATGTATCGTTGGACGGCTCCCTGGGCTCGTCAGATATGGATAGCAATCCACTTCCGACCGCCACCTCCCCTTGCCCTACGGACAACGCCGAGGTAGTGTCTCAATAGGCACCGGGTCGAGGGGAGATAGTCCCGGAGGCGCCTCAAGGCGACCTTCCGGACTCCGGGAGCAGAGGGAGCAAGGTTCCCGAGGGCTCCGAGTTCGGCCCTCAGCCGAACACCGCGCCGGAACCCCCAACGGTTCCGGACTCGGGAAGGCGGCCTCCTTCCAAAAGGGGCAAGATGCCTGTGCCGGTGACCTCTATCCATCCAGAGGCACCGGACAATCTACTGGGAGTGCTTCGCAGCACTTCCATCGACGAAGAGCACCACACTATGTTGGAGATATGCCCTAGAGGCAATAATAAATTAGTTATTATTATATTTCCTTGTTCATGATAATCGTTTATTATCCATGCTATAATTGTATTGATAGGAAACTCAGATACATGTGTGGATACATAGACAACACCATGTCCCTAGTAAGCCTCTAGTTGACTAGCTCGTTGATCAATAGATGGTTACGGTTTCCTGACCATGGACATTGGATGTCATTGATAACGGGATCACATCATTAGGAGAATGATGTGATGGACAAGACCCAATCCAAAGCCTAGCACAAAGATCGTGTAGTTCGTATGCTAAAGCTTTTCTAATGTCAAGTATCATTTCCTTAGACCATGAGATTGTGCAACTCCCGGACACCGTAGGAATTCTTTGGGTGTACCAAACATTACAACGTAACTGGGTGGCTATAAAGGTGCACTACAGGTATCTCCGAAAGTGTCTGTTGGGTTGGCACGAATCGAGACTGGGATTTGTCACTCCGTGTAAGCGGAGA
Organism: Triticum dicoccoides; assembly: GCF_002162155.2. NCBI lineage: Eukaryota > Viridiplantae > Streptophyta > Magnoliopsida > Poales > Poaceae > Triticum > Triticum dicoccoides. The sequence continues at coordinate 586,679,334 of NC_041392.1, read as the reverse complement.
GGTATCTCTGGGCCCACTCGGTAGGACATCATCATAATGTGCACAATGTGATCAAGGAGTTGATCACGGGATGATGTGTTACGGAACGAGTAAAGAGACTTGCCGGTAACGAGATTGAACAAGGCATCGGGATACCGACGATCGAATCTCGGGCAAGTATCGTACCGCTAGACAAAGGGAATTGTATACGGGATTGATTAAGTCCTTGACATCGTGGTTCATCCGATGAGATCATCGTGGAACATGTAGGAGCCAACATGGGTATCCAGATCCCGCTGTTGGTTATTGACTGGAGAACGTCTCGGTCATGTATGCATGTCTCCCGAACCCGTAGGGTCTACACACTTAAGGTTCGATGACGCTAGGGTTATAAAGGAAGCTTGTATGTGGTTACCGAATGTTGTTCGGAGTCCCGGATGAGATCCCGGATGTCACAAGGAGCTCCGGAATAGTCCGGAGGTAAACATTTATATATGGGAAGTCCTGTTTTGGTCACCGGAAGAGTTTCGGGGTTTATCGGTAACGTACCGGGACCACCGGGAGGGTCCCGGGGGTCCACCAAGTGGGGCCACCAACCCCGGAGGCTTGCGTGGGCTAAGTGTGGGAGGGGACCAGCCCCAGGTGGGCTGGTGAGCCCCCACAAGGGCCCAAGGCACCTAACAGGTGGAAAGGGGGCAAACCCTAAAGGGGTATGGGCCTTAGGGCCCATCTAGCTGCGCCTCCCTCTCCTCCCCCTCTTGGCCGCCCCTTGTTTCCCATCTAGGGCTGCCGCCCCCCTAGGGGTGGGAACCCTAGAGGGGGCGCACCCTCCTCCCTCTCCCCTATATATAGTGAGGCCTAGGGGCTGCCCATAACACGCGATTCGATCTCTCTCTCGTTGGTGCAGCCCTCCCTCTCTTTCTCCTCCTCTCCCGCGGTGCTTGGCAAAGCCCTGCATGATTGCCACGCTCCTCCATCACCACCACGCCATTGTGCTGCTGCTGGATGGAGTCTTCCTCAACCTCTCCCTCTCTCCTTGCTGGATCAAGGCATGGGAGACGTCACCGGGCTGTACGTGTGTTGAACGCGGAGGTGTCGTCCGTTCGGCACTTGGTCATCGGTGATTTGGATCACGACGAGTACGACTCCATCAACCCCGTTCACTTGAACGCTTCCGCTTAGCGATCTACAAGGGTATGTAGATGCACTCTCCTTCCCCTCGTTGCTGGTCTCTCCATAGATAGATCTTGGTGACACGTAGGAAAATTTTGAATTTCTGCTACGTTCCCCAACAGTGGCATCATGAGCTAGGTCTATGCGTAGTTACTATGCACGATTAGAACACAAAGTAGTTGTGGGGGCGTTGATTTTGTTCAATATGCTTGCCGTTACTAGTCTTATCTTGATTCGACGGTATTGTGGGATGAAGCGGCCCGGACCAACCTTACACGTATGCTTACGTGAGACCGGTTCCACCGACTAACATGCACTAGTTGCATAAGGTGGCTAGCGGGTGTCTGTCTCTCCCGCTTTAGTCGGATCGGATTCGATGAAAAGGGTCCTTATGAAGGGTAAATAGCAATTGGCATATCACGTTGTGGTTTTGCGTAGGTAAGAAACGTTCTTGCTAGAAACCCATAGCAGCCACGTAAAACATGCAAACAACAATTAGAGGACGTCTAACTTGTTTTTTGCAGGGTATGCTATGTGATGTGATATGGCCAAAAGGATGTGATGAATGATATATGTGATGTATGAGATTGATCATGTTCTTGTAATAGGAATCACGACTTGCATGTCGATGAATATGACAACCGGCAGGAGCCATAGGAGTTGTCTTTATTTATTTATGACCTGCGTGTCAACATAAACGTCATGTAATTACTTTACTTTATTGCTAACCGTTAGCTGTAGTAGTAGAAGTAATAGATGACGTGACAACTTCAAAAGACACGATGATGGAGATCATGATGATGGAGATCATGGTGTCATGCCGGTGACGACGATAATCATGGAGCCCCGAAGATGGAGATCAAAAGGAGCAAAGTGATGATGGCCATATCATGTCACTATTTGATTGCATGTGATGTTTATCATGTTTATACATCTTGTTTACTTAGAACGACGGTAGTAAATAAGATGATCCCTTACAACAATTTCAAGAAGTGTTCTCCCCTAACTATGCACCGTTGCTACAGTTCGTCATTTCGAAGCACCACGTGATGATCGGGTGTGATAGATCCTTATGTTCACATACAACGGGTGTAAGACAGTTTTACACATGCAAAACACTTAGGGTTAACTTGACGAGCCTAGCATGTACAGACATGGCCTCGGAACACAGAAGACCGAAAGGTCGAGCATGAGTCGTATGGTAGATACGATCAACATGAAGATGTTCACCGATGATGACTAGTCCGTCTCACGTGATGATCAGACACGGCCTAGTTGACTCGGATCATGTAATCACTTAGATGACTAGAGGGATGTCTATCTGAGTGGGAGTTCATAAGATGAACTTAATTATCTTGAACATAGTCAAAAGGTCTTCACAAATTATGTCGTAGCTCGCGCTTCAGTTCTACTATTTAGATATGTTCCTAGAGAGAATTTAGTTGAAAGTTGATAGTAGCAATTATGCGGACTAGGTCCGTAAAACTGAGGATTGTCCTCATTGCTTCATAGAAGTCTTATGTCCTTAATGCACCGCTCAGTGTGCTGAACCTCGAACGTCGTCTGTGAATGTTGCGAACATCTGACATACACGTTTTGATAACTACGTGATAGTTCAGTTAAACGGTTTGGAGTTGAGGCACCGAAGACGGTTTTGAAACGTCACGAAACATATGAGATGTTTCGAGGGCTGAAATTGGAATTTCAGGCTCGTGCCCACGTCAAGAGGTATAAGACCTCGGACGATTTTCTTAGCCTACAAACTAAGGGAGAAAAGCTCAATTGTTGAGCTTGTGCTCAGATTGTCTGAGTACAACAATCGTTTGAATCAAGTGGGAGTTGATCTTCCAGATGAGACAGTGATAGTTCTCCGAAGTCATTACCACCAAGCTGCTAGAGCTTCATGATGAACTATGATATATCAGGGACATATATGATGATCCTTGAGATATTCGCGATGTTTGACACCACGAAAGTAGAAATCAAGAAGGAGCATCAATTGTTGATGGTTGGTGAAACCACTAGTTTCAAGAAGGGCAAGGGCAAGAAGGGATACTTCATGAAACGGCAATTCAGCTGCTGCTCTAGTGAAGAAACCCAAGGTTGAACCCAAACCCGAGACTGAGTGCTTCTGTAATAAGGGGAACAGCCACTGGAGCAGAATTACCCTAGATACTTGGTAGATGAGAAGGCTGTCGATAGAAGTATATTGGATATACATTGTGTTGATGTGTACTTTACTAGTACTCCTAGTAGCACCAGGGTATTAGATAGCGGTTCGGTTGCTAAGTGTTAGTAACTCGAAATAAAGGCTACGGAATAAACGGAGACTAGCTAAAGGTGAGCTGACGATATGTGTTGGAAGTATTTCCAATGTTGATATGATCAAGCATCGCACGCTCCCTCTACCATCGAGATTGGTGTTAAACCTAAATAATTGTAATTTGGTGTTTGCATTGAGCATAGACATGATTGGATTACGTCTATCGCAATACGGTTATTCATTTAAGGAGAATAATGGTTACTCTGTTTATTTGAATAATACCTTCAATGGTCTTACACCTAAAATGAATGGTTTATTGAATCTCGATCGTAGTGATACACATGTTCATGCCAAAAGATAGTAATGATAGTACCACCTACTTGTGGCACTGCCACATAAGTCATATCAGTATAAAACACATGAAGAAGCTCCATGTTGATGGATCTTTGGGCTCACTCGTTTTTGAAAAGTTTGAGACATGCGAACCATGTCTATTGGTGTATATGCATGAAGAAACTCCATGCAAATGGATCGTTTGGACTCACTTGGTTTTGAATCACTTGAGACATGCAAATCATACCACATGGGCAAGATGACTGAAAGCCTCGTTTTCAGTAAAATGAAGCTGGAAAGCAACTTGTTGGAAGTAATACATTTTGATGTGTGCAGTCCAATGAGTGCTGAGGCGTGTAGTGGATATCGTTATGTTCTTACTTCACAGATGATTTGAGTAGATGTTGAGTATATTTACTTGATGAATCACGAGTCTGAATTATTGAAAGGTTCAAGTAATTTCAGGGTGAAGTTGAAAGATCGTCGTAACAAGAGGATAAAGTATCTATGATATGATCATAGAGATGAATGTCTGAATTACGAGTTTTGGCACAGAATTAAGACATTGTGGAAATTGTTTCACAACTAATACAGCCTGGAACACCATAGTGTGATGGTGTGTCCGAACATCATAACTGCACCCTATTGGATATGATGCATACCATGATGTCTCTTATTGAATTACCACAATAGTTTTATGGGTTAGGCATTAGAGACAACCACATTCACTTTAAATAGGGCACCACGTAATTCCGATGAGATGACACCGTATGAACTATGGTTTAGAGAAACCTAAGCTGTCATTTCTTAAAAAGTTTGGGGCTGCGACGCTTATCTGAAAATGTTTCAGGCCGATAAGCTCGAACCCAAAGCGGATAAATACATCTTCATAGGACACCCAAAATAGTTGGGTATACCTCCCTTCTCAGATCCGAAAGCAATAAGGGATTGTTTCAAGAATCGGGTCCTTTCTCGAGGAAAAGTTTCTCTCGAAAGAATTGAGTGGGAGGATGGTGGAGACTTGATGAGGTTATTGAACCGTCTCTTCAACTAGTGTATAGCAGGGCACAAAGAGTTGTTCCTGTGGCACCTACACCAATTGAAGTGGAAGCTTATGATAGTGATCATAAAACTTCATATCAAGTCACTACCACACCACGTGGGATGACAAGGATGCGTACTACTTCAGAGTGGTACGTAATCCTGTCTTGGAAGTCATGTTGCTAGACAACAATGAACCTACAAGCTATGGAGAAGCGATGGTGGGCCCGGATTCCGATAAATGGCTCGAGGCCATATAATCCGAGAGAGGATCCATATATGAAAACAAAATGTAGACTTTGGAAGAACTACTTGATGGTCGTGAGGCTGTTGAGTACAGATGGATTTTAAAAGGAAGACGGAAAATGATGGTAAGTATCACCATTAAGAAAGCTCGACTTGTCGTTAAGATGTTTTCCGACAAGTTCAAGGAGTTGACTACGGTGAGATTTTCTCACTCGTAGCGATGCTAAGAGTCTGTTGGAATTATATTAGCGATTACTGCATTATTTATGAAATCTTGCAGATAGGATGTCAAAACATTGTTTCCTCGACGATTTTCTTGAGGAAAAGTTGTATGTGATACAATCGGAAGGTTTTGCCAATCCTGAAAGATGCTAATAAGTATGCAAAGCTCCAGCAATCCTTCTGAGGACTGGAGTAAGCATCTCGGAGTTGGAATGTATGCTTTGATGAGATGATCAAAGATTTTGGGTGTATACAAAGTTTGTGAGGAACTCGTATTTCCAAAGAAGTCAGTGGGAGCACTATAGAATTTCTGATGAATATATGTTGTTGATCAAAAATGACGTAGAATTTCTGGAAAGCATATAGGGTTATTTGAAAAGTGTTTTTCAATGGAAAACCTGGATTAAGCTACTTGAACATTGAGCATCAAGATCTATAAGGATAGATCGAAACGCTTAATGGTACTTTCAAATGGGCACATACCTTGACATGATCTTGAAGGTGTTCAAGATGGATCAGTCAAAGAAGGAGTTCTTGCCTGAGTTGTAAGGGATGAAGTTAAGACTTAAAGCTCGACCACGGCAGAATAGAGAAAAAGGACGAAGGTCGTCCCCTATGCTTAAGACGTAGGCTCTACAGTATGCTATGCTGTGTACCCACCTGAAGTGTGCCATGCCATGAGTCAGTCAAGGGGTACAAGAGTGATCCAAGAATGGATCACAGGACATCGGTCAAAGTTATCCTTAGTAACTAGTGGACTAAGGAATTTTCTCGATTATGGAGGTGGTAAAAGAGTTCGTCGTAAAGGGTTACGTCGATGCAAGCTTAACACCTATCCGGACAGCTCTGAGTAGAGATACCGGATACGTATAATGGAGCAACAATTTGGAATAACTCCAAGTAGAACAGTTATTTGAAATGGCTCCAAATAGAGCGTGGTAGCTGCATCTAGGAGATGACATAAAGATTTGTAAAGCACACACGGATCTGAAAGGTTCAGACCCATTGACTAAAACCTCTCTCACAAGCAACATGATCAAAACCAGAACTCATTGAGTGTTAATCACATAGTGATGTGAACTAGATTATTGACTCTAGTAAACTCTTTGGATGTTGGTCACATGGCGATGTGACCTGTGAGTGTTAATCACATGGCGATGTGAACTAGATTATTGACTCTAGTGCAAGTGGGAGACTGTTGGAAATATGCCCTAGAGGCAATAATAAATTAGTTATCTCTACTCCTAATGGACGAATTGGTTGAATAGTCCCTCCCACTTTCAACCGGTTTATTTTCAACCGGTTTTTCTTCCTCCCACCTCCCACCACCCCCCTCCCACCGGTTTTTCTCTTTCTCGTCTGGCCGACAATACCCAACGTATTTATGGTAATCAATCACAATTAATCCATGTATGGTAAGGCTATAAACTTAGAAATCTCAAATATGATAATTATAGTAATAAATCAATCCATGTATGGTAAGGCTATAACTAAGGAAATTTCGAATATGGTAATTATCACCAGAATCAAAGCTTTCCAAAAAAGTTCTTCTTGCCATACCCTAATCGTGACCTCCTCATCCTGAGGCATTATCTCTACTCTTAATGGAGCAGTTGCTAGGATTGCGTCCACTGTTATTATTTGTCTGGTTTATTTTCGTCCGGTTTATTTTCGTCTTTCCTTCCACCATCCCATGTACCGAAAGCCAAACGGATCAGAACTTTCCATGTGGACACAAATTATTTAGTAATGTCTTTATGGGAGAGAATTAATCACGGTTAATCTCTAATCAATATTTAAAAATCAAATCTAAATTAATTAACTTACCATAAGTCGATCAATCACTGATTAATCTTTCCATACGTAGTCAAATTACATCAAAGGACTTTCACCCCGCACCGCACGACTCTTCTCTCCCCCTCGCCGCCTCCCGCCTCGGGCCGCTCGCCGTTCGTCTTCCCGAGGGACGCAGCCGCACCACCGCGCTCAGCTGCTCCCTCACCTCCCCCGCCGTCCTCACCCGTAGGACGCCGCCGCACCTCTCTCTGCATCACCCTGTTGGCGGGATCCAGGTCACGGGGCTGATGACCTCATCATCTCTGACGGCGGATCTGGTCATCGGCGAGGAGGCTGAGCCTCATGCTTCGGCCACAGCCACCCCGACCTCGTTGTATGTTCGCCTCCTCATCCACCCCCTTCCCTGTCCAATTTTGCTTTATTTTGGTTCGTCTTTCATCCCGTCCAAACCGGACTTTTTACCTTACGATGCCCGCCTCCTATGTTTCTGCATTAACTAACACGGCGTCGCGTGATCGTGGAGCAGCAGGGTTGAGAGGATGGGTCTCAGTGACGGGCGGATGGCGTTCGTCATGTGAGCAAAAATAGTATGTAACTCATGGAGTGCAAGCTATTGTGCGGCTACATGGCGACGCTCGACTGTAGCATTGAGACGTAGGGCACGTGCGCCATGATGTCGTGCTTCACCATCGCCTCCCCTAGCTTTCTCTCAAGGCATCGTGGTCTCTATGGGTTGGGGCTCGCCTCCCGCACTCCTCTTTGTCGTGTACAAAAACCAAGGTAACCCCTAGGTACTCTCAACGCTTGGTCTAGAAATCCCTCAAATTCGTTACCCAAGCCGAGTGTTGTGATCTGACGGTCGGTCATCGTGCAGGTGTCGAATTATTGAGGGAGGCTTCAGATCGTCCTGGGCATGGAGATGAGGCTGGCCATTAAGGATGTGGGTGAAGGTCACGTCGTTTCTTCTCCTGGCTCCAATATCCACTGCTGATATTTTGAGTTCTTTGATCTGAGAAAGAACCATGGGAACGTAAGGTTTTTAACCCAACATGATTTAATTACCCTTTTCACTTTTGTATTTTATAAGTACATAAGCATTCAGTTCTTCTATCCTTTGTACGAGGATGCAATTCACTCCAAACATGTAAACAGTGTCACATCTTACAGAAGCTTCTAATTTTTTACAATGAGTATGGTACATAAACCAATGTGCTTGGGTTGTGCTTTGTGTTTCTGTCATGCCTTGTCTTTAGAAGGCACCGTGATGAATGCTAATTTAATAGAGGAGAATCAAGCAAGCGATGTGCAATGATTTTCATGAATTTTAATGACCATATTCTACACTTAATGATGATTGATAGTCGATTTATGGTTTCTCCCACTTTAGTAAGAAAGATGTGGTGTACAGAATCTTGCAAAAATGGAGGATATGGATTTGGGGCGCGAACTGTCCCGACCACGGCGGTGCTGCCTACCAACACCATGTGCAAGACTGCCTGACTTGTCCTCTATCTTAATGGTAAGTTTCTCTCTTTTTCTATCTCGTGGTCTCCTTGATTTGTCTTTCGAGAAAGGATTGAAAGTAGTTTGGGTGGTTTAATTAATTCAATGCCCAACAATATCATCAGTTGTCAGCAAGAAGTTACTCCAGATTCCATCGCCTAACAATATCATCAGTTGTAAGAAGTTAGGAGTTTGGTACGTACCCCGGTGCAAGAGACCATGGATGCAAAAGGTACTTCTGCTAGAGTAAGATTAGATAGTCAAATTGTAGACAAACAGCAGTGTGCATTGGCATTGCAACTTCTGACATGGGATATTTGTGTAGTCAGATAATTAGGAACCTAGACTACAAGGGCAAATGAGAGGCACCTTTCATCGACATTCAGCCCAGGGAACCTCAACTTTCCCACTGTTGTACATTCATACTACTGTCCATGTATCGCTTCCGCTCAACTATAATACACGGAAACATGAAAGCTCATGTTTTTCCCTTGTTTGTGCAGAGTACAAGGATGATTCCTACATCTATGCATTGATATGCTGAACCACATTGGCATTGAGCCAAGCCAGGTTAGTGCTTCAAAAATTCTGAAAAAATCTGTGAAATGTTGTTGACACTTTGTTAAGTATTTGGTTTAACTATGTATGTTTGATTCTTATCCTATGAAGCATAATTAAAGTGTTGACTCTGTTTGACATTTTGATGTATTACGTCTAATTAGTAGCATTTGACTTTTGTTTCATTTCAGATGTCTGATGTAGACAACTAAGGCAATGGCTATTGCATTGTAGGACGAGAAGGTCCAACGCGGTGGCGGCGGGTACATACCCAACGCGGCGACCCATGGGCGCACCGGTTCTAGGGCCTTGAGAGCTGGGGCCGGCATCCAGGCGGTGAACATGGATGGTGGCGTGTGGAAGTGGGCGGTGGTGGGCAGGGAACAATGTGGCCCTGTCGGCGTCCTCTTCGTTTAGCTTGACATGATCGTCGTTCAGCTGAAAACAAGATTACCTAAGGGATATTAAGACTAGAACATGAATGCACAATACTTTTCTGATGTGATTTTTGTAAATGGAATTAACTTTGTAGAGTTGGCATGACATGCGCCTTCACTAGCGTTAATAATAGACCCTCCCTCCTTCCAAATTCCTGACCAATCATTGTTTTTGTAAGGATCCTTCTCGACTTTTGTTAGTTGTTCATCTATTGTTCATCTATGAATGAATTTAACCATGTGGTCTAACTGATTGGTCATATGAACTTATGAAGTAGTTGTCGTGTGTACTAATTGCGACAAATGGAATCCTTTGCTTTTTGCATTGTTCACTAATATCATTAATAGATATGCATGTGTTAACGATATTTCTTAATTTGGCTGACTGAGCATTATTAGGCTATAATTCTTTGTGACTTTTGATTCTGTTTGTTGTTCTGATCCTATGTAGAATCAATCCCGATCCATGGGGAAGAAGATACAAGGGGACCGACCACTGAGTCGATGATGCCGACGATCGAGGATGGCAAACATAATCATTTTGGTGTCATAGGTTCATTGGAGCTGATGCCGCCACCTCCTCGCCCCTTGGTCTCGGAGGTTGTGATGGCCAGGTTAGCGACATGGCCACGTAGTATGCCTCATTTTCTCCTATTGCGTTGTTTCTTTTTTATCATGTGATTTCTATTTTGTTTCTGTTAGCAATAATTACAGCTCCATGAAGCAAAAGAAAGCTTGAGAAATCATTTTTGTTTATACTCAAAGGCTTGGCTACCTAGGGGTGTTATTGACTCCCTACCAAAAGTTGTGTTTATACTCAAAGGCTTATGCATGCTTTCTAAAAAATATGTTGCACGATTACTGTAATTATGGTGTTATGTGAGTTAGAAGATTTCAAAAGTGCATCAATTGAGAATTACACATATTTATACATCGGACAAGGAAGCATGTATTTGATATTTCCTGCTGAAATTCAGCGTTTTCTATCGGAGGTCTAAATTTTCATATGCCAGACTTTTAAGTTAGATGGTGTGTTATAATGATTTTTTATTGGATGTTGTGCTGTATATTTGGGTCTATGTAATATTTGTTAGGAAATTCCATAATGTATTAAGGTTCTGGTTGCAGCATCTTGGAATATTTGTTTAAAGGTAACAAAATGCTCCATCTGTTGTCTTTAATTAATGGTTAATAACAATGGAAATGCTTCGTGAGATGATTGGTCTTAAGCATAAAAGTCATGTAGGGTGCTATCTACCTTGTGTAATATAGTGCACAATAAAGAGTACTATGTTTCTGTACCACTTTCTTTATTTTGTGCATCGCGTGTCTTTCTATGTATATATTATCGAATTACATTTTGTATCGAAGAATATTTTGTGTGATATGGATTTCAATTATGTTTACACGTAAAACTTGATATGCATTATGTTTATATATGCACACGGTAAAAATATTTAAAAGCCCGTGGCAACGCACGGGCCTTCTACTAGTTATTATATTTCCTTGTTCATGATAATCGTTTATTATCCATGCTATAATTGTATTGATAGGAAACTCAGATACATGTGTGGATACATAGACAACACCATGTCCCTAGTAAGCCTCTAGTTGACTAGCTCGTTGATCAATAGATGGTTACGGTTTCCTGACCATGGACATTGGATGTCATTGATAACAGGATCACATCATTAGGAGAATGATGTGATGGACAAGACCCAATCCAAAGCCTAGCACAAAGATCGTGTAGTTCGTATGCTAAATCTTTTCTAATGTCAAGTATAATTTCCTTAGACCATGAGATTGTGCAACTCCCGGACACCGTAGGAATTCTTTGGGTGTACCAAACGTTACAATGTAACTGGGTGGCTATAAAGGTGCACTACAGGTATCTCCGAAAGTGTCTGTTGGGTTGGCACGAATCGAGACTGGGATTTGTCACTCCGTGTAAGCGGAGAGGTATCTCTGGGCCCACTCGGTAGGACATCATCATAATGTGCACAATGTGATCAAGGAGTTGATCACGGGATGATGTGTTATGGAACGAGTAAAGAGACTTGCCGGTAACGAGATTGAACAAGGTATCGTGATACCACGATCGAATCTCGGGCAAGTATCGTACCGCTAGACAAAGGGAATTGTATACGGGATTGATTAAGTCCTTGACATCGTGGTTCATCCGATGAGATCATCGTGGAACATGTAGGAGCCAACATGGGTATCCAGATCCCGCTGTTGCTTATTGACCGGAGAACGTCTCGGTCATGTCTGCATGTCTCCCGAACCCGTAGGGTCTACACACTTAAGGTTCAATGATGCTAGGGTTATAAAGGAAGCTTGTATGTGGTTACCGAATGTTGTTCGGAGTCCCGGATGAGATCCCGGACGTCACGAGGAGCTCTGAAATAGTCCGGAGGTAAAGATTTATATATGGGAAGTCCTGTTTTGGTCACCGGAAGAGTTTCGGGGTTTATCGGTAACGTACCGGGACCACCGGGAGGGTCCCGGGGGTCCACCAAGTGGGGCCACCAACCCTGGAGGCTTGCGTGGGCTAAGTGTGGGAGGGGACCAGCCCCAGGTGGGCTGGTGTGCCCCCACAAGGGCCCAAGGCGCCTAAGAGGTGGAAAGGGGGCAAACCCTAAAGGGGTATGGGCCTTAGGGCCCATCTAGCTGCACCTCCCTCTCCTCCCCCTCTTGGCCGCCCCTTGTTTCCCATCTAGGGCTGCCGCCCCCCTAGGGGTGGGAACCCTAGAGGGGGCGCACCCTCCTCCCTCTCCCCTATATATAGTGAGGCCTAGGGGCTGCCCATAACACGCGATTCGATCTCTCTCTCGTTGGTGCAGCCCTCCCTCTCTTTCTCCTCCTCTCCCGCGGTGCTTGGCGAAGCCCTGCAGGATTGCCACGCTCCTCCATCACCACCACGCCGTTGTGCTGCTGCTGGATGGAGTCTTCCTCAACCTCTCCCTCTCTCCTTGCTGGATCAAGGCATGGGAGACGTCACCGGGCTGTACGTGTGTTGAACGCGGAGGTGTCGTCCGTTCGGCACTTGGTCATCGGTGATTTGGATCACGACGAGTACGACTCCATCAACCCCGTTCACTTGAACGCTTCCGCTTAGCGATCTACAAGGGTATGTAGATGCACTCTCCTTCCCCTCGTTGCTGGTCTCTCCATAGATAGATCTTGGTGACACGTAGGAAAATTTTGAATTTCTGCTACGTTCCCCAACACACTATTATGAGTGCGGTGGTCCAGAAGGTTCAGTCCGCCAAGAGCGGACTGACTGAAGCTTGTGCCAGCCTTCTAACAGGCTTTGAGGTAAGTGTTTGTAATATAGGAGAAATATTACCGCATAGACAGTAGCCCCTGATGCTCTGTTCGGTGTTCACAAGGAAAAGCCGAACGGAGGATCAAACAATATCGTAGGAGTCTAATATAAGTATGTCAATATGCGTATGCAGGCTTCGCTGCTGGCCTCTGCCGCACTAACTGCGGAGGTCGCCGCACTGAAGCAGGACCTTAAAGGGTCCAAGGACGAGCTCGGCCTTGCTAAGAGGCAGCTCGAGGAGAACAAAGGTAAGTAATACCTGGTCTATGGATATGTATAAAGAGAATGCGATTGCAAAATGACAGGATCATCGTAAATTTGCCAGGGGCCACGAACAAGGTGGCGACCCTGAAGCAAGCGCTATCTGAGGCCGAAGACAAAGCGGCCAAGGAGCGCACCGAGCGGGAAAGGCATGAGGCACGGGTGGGCGAGGTGCAACAAGAGCTCCAAGCTCTCGTGACAAAGCACGAGGCATTGGAGCTTGACTCGAAGACGCGAGAGTTCGAGCTTGCCGCGGCCCTTGAGAGCAAAAAAAATGCCAAGGCCGAAGCCCAAAAGGCCCTCCAGGAGATTAATGCGATGAAGAAGATAGCGGCGGGTAAGGCATTCTATATGCAAAGCAAGCATGTGAAAGTAAATTACCTGTTACTTACCCGGATCCGGAGCTCTCCAGGAGCATTCACAGATTTGCCCCGCAGCGTGTCGGATGCCGCACAGTTTTACCAGGCCGAGGAGGGAAGCTCAACGGAGAAGCTGTTCAGGTCTCAGTATACTGGGACCGAACACTCGATGCCTCTGAGCGACCAGCTGAAGAAACTGGTCGAGCTGCACAAGGCGGCCGAACAGGCCATCAAGGGCTTTATAGTCCGGCTGTGGCCTGGCGACGCCCTTCCGAACAGCTACTTCGGCCTGGTGAGGCGGGTTGTGGATGCCTACCCACGGCTGGAAGTCGTCAAGCGGTCCGTCTGCATCGAAGGTGCACGTCGGGCTTTCGCCCATGTGAAGGTGCAATGGGCCAAGCTAGATGTCGTGAAGCTGATCAAGGAAGGGCATCCGGAGGGCAAGGAGCATCGCCACCCTGAGATGTACTATGAGGGTGTCCTGAAGGGTGCTCGTCTCGTAGCGGACGAGTGTTCAAAAGATATAATATTCGAGTAAATTCGCTCGTGTAATCCTGTGTTTATGAAAACTTGTTCATATGCGCTATGCAACGCTTGTTTGAATTTAAAATATTACCTTATGTGCGGCTATTTATCAAATCTGAGAGATGGCTAGTCATCGGCTTCTGCCCCCATGCCACGAGTGCTGGGGTGTTCGGGATAAACCTGAGCACTCTTGTTCCCATTTTTGGGTCCTTCGAGGGAGGTGCTAAGCACAACGAACAAGGCAATCGGACTGTAATGCATTATCACTCTCACTTAGCCATAGAATTCTATAATTTTAAATTTCGGCGAAGCCACTAGTATTCGGAAGGCCTAATCTGGGGCGCGATACACGCCTTAAGCCGGACATGGCCGACTCCTCGCTCTAAGCGACATAAGTCTTTAAGGGCTTGAAAACCTCTCGAGCAGCGACCAGTCTCTCGCCTTATCATGACAGTCAGTTTTAGCTTTCTCTACTGAGGTGTTTAGCCCAGTAGAACCGGGGCACAATCGCACAAGTTCTCCCAGTGCTACCTTAGCCGATATAGCGGAACGTAAGGTACCAAAACATGGGAGCCGGGCAAACCCAACTATTGACCCAAGACGTGATTCGGAGCTGATGCATATAATGCTATAAGTTCGGGGTGCCGCACCGTTGAATGTGTTCGGACTTCTCACGCCATATTCTGGGGTATGCTTAAGCCCCTGGCGTATTGGCCGTACCAGAGTGTACGGGTGCTGGATGTCATAAATGAACATATATGTATAAAAAGGAAGAATGCAATAAAAGCCTTAAAGTAATGCATTGTTTATTAAAAAACGTGTGTTAGAGCAGAATGATACAGGTAGTGCGAGAAGCAAAAAGTAGGACTATGTCCCCTCCAAGGGCAAGCTGAGGAATGGTATTAAAGTAAATATGTCACTCGTTATCGTAATCCACCTGGGAATTCCGTGGTGTGACGTAGCTTTCTGCCTCCTTGGATGCTACATCGTGTGTTCGGCAATCATGCTGTCGGACAGGGTTTCCAAAGATTGAAGTCCTGAAAGAGAAAAATAACAAAGCGGGAAGCCCCTGGTGCGGTTTAAGCCGCATCTTGGAGCGTGCCGCAGTCCTGCCCCCTCCCCGCCTGTGCCCATGGTATTTTTAATGCGTAATTATGTACGCATGGCACAGATTTCGCCATTTGGCTGGGACCGGGGTGGGGCCGCATTGCTATGCGAGCTCGGGATGTGCCAGGCGGTCCTATTGCTGATTACTCCGGGCGCGCTTGAATATGTCCGGGTACTTAAACACTAAACTAGTGGATTGCCTTAAGAGGCTGCTTTGCGCTTCCGCTGCGAGGGCCGCAGTGTGCTCCTCTGTTCGGAGAGAGCGCTCTGTGTTTCCATTAATTGTAATGACTCCCCGAGGTCCTGGCATCTTGAGCTTGAGGTATGCATAATGCGGTACCGCATTGAATCTCGCAAATGCGGTTCGCCCGAGCAGTGCATGATAACCACTGCGGAATGGGACTATGTCGAAGATTAACTCTTCGCTTTGGAAGTTATCCGGGGATCCGAAGACCACTTCCAGTGTGACTGAGCCTGTGCAATGGGCCTCTACACCTGGTATGACGCCTTTAAAGGTCGTTTTTGTGGGTTTGATCCTTGAGGGGTCTATACCCATTTTGTGCACTATGTCCTGATAAAGTAGGTTCAGGCTACTGCCGCCATCCATAAGGACTCGAGTGAGGTGAAATCCGTCAATGATTGGGTCTAGGACCAGTGCGGAGAATCCGCCATGACGAATACTAGTGGGGTGGTCCCTGCGATCGAAGGTGATCGGACAGGAGGACCATGGGTTGAACTTTGTGGCGACTGGCTCCAACGCATATACGTCCCTGAGCGCACGCTTCCGCTCCCTCTTGGGGATGTGGGTTGCATATATGACGTTCACCGTCCGCACTTGTGGAGGGAACCTCTTCTGTCCTCCGGTATTCGGCTGCCGGGGCTCCTCCTCGTCATCGCTATGTGGCCCCTTATTTTTGTTTTCGGCAATTAACTTGCCAGCCTGCTTGAACACCCAACAATCCCTGTTGGTGTGGTTGGCTGGCTTGTCTGGGGTGCCGTGTATTTGACACGAGCGATCGAGTATACGGTCCAAACTGGACGGGCCCGGAGTACTTTGTTTGAATGCCTTTTTCCGCTGACCGGGTTTAGAGCCTTTGAATCCGGCATTGACTGTCGTATCCTCAGTATTGTCGCTGTTAATGCGGCGCTTATGTTTGTTGCGACGTGACCTGCTATTGCCGTCCTTCGTATCCGAAGTACCATGGTTATTTGATATGTTATTACTGCGAGCCAGCCAGCTGTCTTCTCCCGCACAAAAGCGGGTCATGAGTGTCGTGAGGGCTGCCATAGATTTCGGCTTTTCCTGACCAAGGTGCTGGGCTAGCCACTCGTCGCGGATGTTGTGCTTGAAAGCTGCTAGGGCTTCTGCATCCGGACAGTCGACGATTTGATTTTTCTTTGTTAGGAACCGTGTCCAGAATAACCTGGCCGATTCGTCTAGCTGCTGGATTATGTGGCTCAAGTCATCGGCATCTGGTGGTCGCACATAAGTGCCCTGAAAGTTGTCGAGGAATGCGGCTTCCAGATCTTCCCAACAGCCAATGGACTCTGCTGGCAAGCTATTGAGCCAATGCCGAGCTGGTCCTTTGAGTTTCAGTGGGAGGTATTTAATGGTGTGTAGATCATCACCGTGTGCCATGTGGATATGCAGGAGGAAATCCTCGATCCATACCGCGGGATCTGTTGTGCCGTCATATGATTCTATATTTACGGATTTGAAAACCTCTGGGATTTGATGATCCATCACTTCGTCTGTGAAGCATAAGGGGTGTGCGGCGCCTTTGTACTGGGCTATATCACGACGCAACTCCAATGAGTCTTGCCCGCTGTACTCGGCCCGGCCAGATTTACTTTTACTATATCCGGCATGACAATTATCGTCTCGCGTAGTGGCGCGCCCTCTTGATCCGTAGATCGATCTTGCGTGTTTTGCTTTGTCCTCCAATACATCTCGCAGGTCTGGCGTATTTCCCCATGCCTTTTTATTTGAATGGCGTTGGGTGCAGGCTGAGCTTTTGGCTGGAATGCCTCTCTATCGCGGCCACGAGGTGGCCGGTCAGCCGCATCATACGCTTCTTCCTCTAGTCGGGGTAGCAACCTGCATTTTGGGTAACTCTTGGAGGGGCGTTCGAGTTTATATTCCTCGGCCGCCAGGACTTCAGTCCATCTGTCAGCTAGCAGATCTTGATCAGCTTGAAGCTGGTGCTTCTTCTTCTTAAGGCTATTTGCCGTGGCAATAAGCCGGCGCTTGAAGCGCTCTTGTTCGACGGGATCCTCTGGCACGACGAATTCTTCATTGTCGAGGCTTGCCTCGTCTTCGGAGGAGGCACGTAATTATCATCCTCCTCATCTGCCGCTCTCTCAGGAGGGCCGGCCTCTCCATCCTCCTGCCCTAAATTGTGCTGGAGGGGATTATTGCCATCTTCGGCACTATCCGGAGTGCTATTATCTCCTATGCGGGTATCACCACTTTTGCTTTGGCGGGACTTAGAGCAGCGCCGCTGACGTCGACGCTTGTGTTGCTTCTTGGAGGGGTCATCCTCCGCTGTCTCGTTGCCATTGCCTTCTTTGGGTGTGTCCACCATGTATATATCGTATGATGAGGTGGCTGTCCAGTGCCCTGTGGGCAGTGGTTCCTCTTCGTCTCCCGCATCGTCGTCCATACCGTCGATGTCTTCGGAGTCGAAGTCGAGCATGTCGATTAAGTCGTCGACAGTGGCTACTAAGTGGGTGGTGGGTGGGCAGCGAATTTCTTCGTCATCCACATCCCAATCCTGCCGCACATAGTTCGGCCAGGATCCTCCTGACAAGGAGAGATACCTTAATGAGTTCATTATGTCACCAAAGGGCGAGTGCTGAAAAATATCCGCGGAGGTAAACTCCATGATCGGTGCCCAATCGGATTCGCTAGGAACGGGCGCAGGCGGTTCGGAGTCCGTGGCCGGAGAAGGATCCGGCAGTTTGACAACACGGCTCTCGTGCATGGTAAGGTCGATGTTCGGCTCGATCGCCGCTCAGGATAAGGCTTCCCTGGCAGGGTCCATCCACCCGTCCATGGATGGTGCAACTAGCTCCGAATTGAGGGTCGGAGCGGCTGCCGGTGTGATCTCCTGAACACTGTCCGATGGTAGAGCTAAATCGTACTCATCGTGACCGTGTGACGCACAAGACAGGGGCTCGAGTCCGTCGAAGATCAAGTCTCCGCGGATATCGTCCGTGTAGTTTAAGCTTCCAAACCTGACCTGGTGGCCAGGGGCGTAACTTTCGATCTGCTCCAGATGGCCAAGCGAGTTGGCCCACAGTGCGAAGCTGCTGAACACAAAGATCTGTCCGAGGAGAAAAGTCTCACCCTGGACTGCATCGCTATCGATGATCGTAGGAGCCATCAAGCCTAACGGCGACGACACAGAGGAACTCTCAATGAAAGCACCAATGTCGGTGTCAAAACCGACGGATCTCGGGTAGGGGGTCCCGAACTGTGCGTCTAAGGCGGATGGTAATAGGAGGCAGGGGACACGATGTTTTACCCAAGTTCGGGCCCTCTTGATGGAGGTAAAACGCTACATCCTGCTTGATTAATATTGATGATATGGGTAGTACAAGAGTAGATCTACCACGAGATCGGAGAGGCTAAACCCTAAAAGCTAGCCTAAGGTATGATTGTATGTTGTCCTACGGACTAAAACCCTCCAGTTTATATAGACACCGGAAAGGGCTAGGGTTACGCAAGGTCGGTTAGAAAGGAGGAGATATACATATCCGTATTGCCTAGCTTGCCTTCCACGCCAAGTAGAGTCCCATCCAGACACGAGATGAAGTCTTCAATCTTGTATCTTCATAGTCCAACAGTCCGGCCAAAGGATATAGTCCGGCTGTCCGGAGACCCCCTAATCCAGGACTCCCTCAGACGGCCCAAAGAATGTCATGCAGCTGCGTCTTTGTCCCGCCCAGGACAAAAAGCCCATTTTCTGTCATGATTTTTTGTCATAGAATTAGGAGCCCACCACATCTACGATGATCCAGGTTTTGTCACAATTATCGTCATAGAAGTGTCATAAGTATGATAGAAAAAAATCGTTCGGACCAAAATGTCACAGATGTGTCTTTTTTTTGTAGTTTATGTGGGAACCAAAATGTCACGGAACCAATATGTCTACATAGTTCTCGAACCCGTAGGGTCCGCACGCTTAACGTTCAATGACGATTTTGTATTATATGAGTTATGTGATTTGGTGACCGAGTGTTGTTTGGAGTCCCTAATGAGATCACGGACATGACGAGGAGTATCGAAATGGTTGAGACGTAAAGATTGATATATAGGAAGATGGTATTCGGACACCGGAAGTGTTTCGGGATGCACTGGGTACTTATCGAGTCACCGGAAGGGGTTCCGGGCACCCCCGACAAAAGATATGGGCCTTATGGGCCTAGAGGGGAAGCACACCAGCCACCAAGGGGCTCGTTCACCCCCCTCCATATGGGTTGGCCAAATTGGAGTAGGAAAGGGAAAGAAGGAAATGAAAAAGGGAATAGGATTCCCCCTTCCCCCTCTTCCCTTCCTACTCCGAATAGGAGTAGGAAAGGGGGAAGGCCGAATTGGGAGGACCCCAAGTAGGATTCCTCCTACTTGGGGTGTCCCCTTGACTGCCTCTCCTCCCCTCCAACCTATATATATGAGGGGGGGGGCACTGCTAGAACACACAACAAACATTGTTAGCCGGCCGTGTGCGACACCCCCCTCCACAGTTTATGCCTCCGATCATATTCACGTAGTGCTTAGGCAAAGCCCTGCGCGGTTAACTTCACCATCATCGTCACCACGCCGTCGTGTTGATAAACTCTCCCTCGACACTTTTCTAGATCAAGAGTTCGAGGGATGTCATTGAGCTGAATGTGTGCAGAACTCGAAGGTGTCGTACGTTCGGTACTTGATCGGTCTGAACGAGAAGAAGTTTAACTACATCAACCGCGTTATCAAACGCTTCCACTTTCGGTCTACGAGGGTACGTGGACACACTCCCCCTCTCATTTTTATGCATATCCTAGATATATCTTGCGTGAGCGTAGGAAATTTTTGAAATTGCATGCTACGTTCCCCAACAATATGTTGCCATGCAACTTCCGATGTTCCGTTTATTTTGACACGCTTCATCATTGTCATATTGCTTTGCATGATCATGTAGTTGACATCGTATTTGTGGCAAAGCCACCATTCATATTTTTTATACATGTCACTCTTGATCATTACACATCCTAGTACACTGCTGAAGGCATTCATATAGAGTCATATCTTTGTTCTGGTATCGAGTTGTGATCCTTGAGATGTAAAGTAAATAAAAGTGTGATGATCATAATTATTAGAGCATTGTCCCATGTGAGGAAAGGATGATGGAGACTATGATTCCCCCACAAGTCGGGATGAGACTCCGGACGGAAAAAAAATAAAGAAGGGAGAAAAGAAGAAAAAAAGAGGAAAAAAGTAAAAAAAGAGAGGCTAAAGAGCCCCAAAAAATGAGATAAAAAGAGAGATGGGACAATGTTACTATCCTTTTACCAAACTTGTCCTTCAAAGTAGTACCATGTTTTTCATGATAGAGAGTATCCTATTTTGTCATTTTCATATACTAGTGGTAGTTTTTTATTATAGAACTTGGCTTGTATATTCCAATGATGGGCTTCCTCAAATTTCCCTAGGTCTTCATGAGCAAGCAAGTAGGATGCACACCCACTTAGTTTTCTTTTGACCTTTCATACACTTATAGCTCTAGTGCATCCGTTGCATGGCAATCCCTACTCACTCACATTGATATCTGTTTATGGGTATCTCCATAGCCCATTAATACGCCTACTTGATGTGAGACTATCTCCTTCTTTTTGTCTTCTCTACAACCAGCATATTCTATTCCACCTATAGTGCTATATCCATGGCTCACGCTCATGTATTGTGTTAAAGTTGATTTTTTTAGAATACTAAAGTATGAAACAATTGCTTGGCTAACACCAGGGTTGTGCATGATGAAATATTTTGTGTGATGAAGATAGAGCATAGCCAGACTATGTGATTAGTTAGGGATAACTTTCTTTGGCCATGATATTTTGAGAAGACATGATTGCTTTATTAGTATGCTTGGAGTATTATTGTTTTTATGTCAATATTAATCTTTTTTTCCGAATCTTGTGGATCTGAACATTCATGCCACAATTAAGAAGATTACATTGATAAATATGTCAGGTAGCATTCCACATCAAAAATTCTGTTTTTTATCATTTACCTACTCGAGGACGAGCAGGAATTAAGCTTGGGGATGCTTGCTACGTCTCCAATTTATCTATAATTTTTTATTGTTCCATGTTATTATATTATCTATTTTGGATATTTTATATGCATTAATATGCTATTTTATATTATTTTTGGGACTAGCCTATTAACCTAGACCCTAGTGCCAGTTTCTATTTTTTTCCTTGTTTTTGAGTTTTACTGAAAAGGAATATCAAAACAGAGTCCAAATGAGCTGAAACTTTACGATGAATTTTTATGCACCAGAAGAGACCCACGGGGCATCAGAGATGGAGCAGAGGAGTCCTAAGGCAACCACAAGGGTGGAGCCCCCCTAGGGCGCGCCCCTGCCTTGTGGGTCCCTCAGGAACCCCCCTATCGGTGTCAAAACCGGCAGATCTCGGGTAGGGGGTCCTGAACTGTGTGTCTAGGACGGATGGTAACAGGAGGCAAGGGACACGAAGTTTTACCCAGGTTCAGGCCCTCTCGATGGAGGTAAAACCCTACATCCTGCTTGATTAATATTGATGATATGGGTAGTACAAGAGTAGATCTACCACGAGATCGGAGAGGCTAAACCCTAGAAGCTAGCCTATGGTATGATTGTTGTTGTGTATGTTGTCCTACGGACTAAAACCCTCCGGTTTATATAGACACCGGAGAGGGTTAGGGTTACACAAAGTCGGTTACAATGGTAGGAGATCTTCATATCTGTATCACCAAGCTTGCCTTCCACGCCAAGGAAAGTCCCTTCCGGACACGGGACAAAGTCTTCAATCTTGTATCTTCATAGTCTAGGAGTCCGGATGAAGGTATAGTCCGGCCATCCAGACACCCCCTAATCCAGGACTCCCTCAGTAGCCCCTGAACCAGGCTTCAATGACGATGAGTCCGGCGCGCAGATTGTCTTCGGCATTGCAAGGCGGGTTCCTCCTCCAAGTACTTCATAGAAGATTTTGAACACAAAGATAGTGTCCGGCTCTGCAAAATAAGTTTCCACATATTGCCATAGAGAGAATAACATTTACACAAATCTAATCTGCTGACGTATTCCGTAGTGTGACACACCATGACCAAGCCTTTATCCAAATCGTTTTATTATCCCACCTCAGCGTGTCATGCGAGGCGGTTTCCTTGGCACGTCTTGTTAAAGCAGAGATCGTGTCCCCTTATTCCGGGATTCTCATCAATACGGGCGTGGGTAACCCAACCGCGCCATTAATTATGGCGCTTGGAGATAAGCGAGTTTTACCAGGCTGGCGGGGACACATAGTTGTGTCCACCCATATAAGGGGATAATGATCCACCTTTTCACCTACGCCTTCTTCCTCCCCTGCTTATCCATTCTCGCGCACTTGAGCTCCAGCGCCCAAGTCCGCACTCCCCACCTCAAGCTTCTCTAGCCATGTCCGGAGTGGGAGGCAAGTGGATGGTCTCCTCTGTCACGGAGGGACACATCAAAAAACTGAGGAAGGCCGGATACTTGTCTAACGACATTGCGTACCGGCTTCCCGAAAAGGGGCAGCTCATCCCCACCCCTAGGCCCCATGAGAGGGTGGTGTTCCTCCCCCATTTCCTCCATGGACTGGGCTTCCCTCTTCACCCATTTGTCCGGGGGCTCATGTTCTACTATGGCTCGGATTTCCATGATCTGGCCCCGAACTTTGTCCTCAACATCTTGGTGTTTATCGTCGTGTGCGAGGCCTTCCTCCGCATCCGCCCCCATTTCGGCCTATGGCTCAAGACTTTCAATGTCAAGCTGAAGGTGGTGCGCGGCAACCAGGCGGAGTGCGGAGGCGCCATGGTGGGCAAGATGGCCAACGTCTTATGGCTCGAGGGCTCCTTTGTGGAGACCCTGAAAGGATGGCAATCGGGATGGTTTTACATCACCGAGCCGCGCGACCCCGAATGGGTCGCAGTCCCCGAGTTTCGATCCGGACCCCCTATGCGGGTCACCTTCTGGAAGGAGACGGGCCAGTCATGGGGTAAAAAGGAGAGCTGGCCGGACTCCAAACATGCGTCCAAACCCTGGTGGACAAGAAGCTCAAACTTGTCAACGTAGTCCAGGTTATGCTCATCCGCCTGATCCTCCCGTGTCAACAACGGGCTTTCAACATGTGGGAGTTCGACCCAGCGCGACACCAAACTCTAAGCAGGCTCTTCGACACGATGTACGAAGATGCCTAGAAGGTGCTTTTCAAGGGCGCCGAGGCCCCCGCATCCGCTACCGAGGATCGCGGATTCAGTACGCAGCGTTACACTCATGCGGTAAGCTGTTTTTTCCTTTTACATGGTATCAGTTTTTCATAGTTTGACTCCATGCGGGATCTAAGCTCCCTTACCTTTGATAGGATTGGCAGGTGACGTCCGGACAGATCAACTGTCCAGCTCCTTTGCCCGAAGGCCCAGCGGACGCTCACTTGGCGAAGCTGCTGGTTCTGGCACCCTATGTGGTGCCGGAGAAGAAGGTCGCGAAAAAGGCCACGGGGACTCGAAAGAGTGCCCGGCGCCAGGAGGTGTCGGATCCATCATCCGACGGTTCCGAGGCGCATTCCTCCCGTGAAGACGAGGAGGAAGAAGAAGAGACCTCTCCCCCTCCAGCGGGGGGAGAGAAGAAAAGGAAGGCCGCCTTCTCTGGGGAGGCCGGAGGGTCCAAGAAGGGGAAAACCCTTCCTCCAGACTACTCCACCGACGCCGACGACGGCGAAGAGGAGTGGCCACTCAGGGCCAAGCCCCTGGCAAAATCGTAAGTATCCGGATACCAGAGTAATTCATAGTATTCGTTTATTGCACAACTTTCCCTTATGTCGAATATGTTTATGCAGCCCACCCAAAGACCGGCTCGATGAGTCGTCGAGCGGCTCACTGGACTCGTCGGATGTGAACTCGCTTCCGACGGCTTCCTCCCCCCGCCCTACGGACGACACCGAAGTGTTGTCCCAATAGGTTCCAAGCCAGGAGGAGGTGGTCCTGAAGGCGCCGCATGGCGACCTCCCGGACTCCAGGAGTAAAGGGGATGAAACCGCCCAGGGCTCCAAGTCCGGCTCTAGGCCGGACACCGCTCCGGAACCTTCAAAGGTTCCAGAGTCCGGCGGGGGACCTCCTTCCAAGAGGAGCAAGCCCATCGTGCCGGTGACCCCCGTCCAACCGGATGCGCCGGACAATCTGTTGGAGGCGCTCCAAGGCGCCTCCATCGACGAGGAGCACCGCACCATTATGAGTACGGTGGTCCAGAAGGTTCAGTCCGCCAAGAGCGGACTGACTGAAGCTTGTACTAGCCTTTTAACAGGCTTTGAGGTAAGTAAAGAATGTGTAAGTAATATTACCGCATAGACAGTAGCCCCTGATGCTCTGTTTGGCGTTCGGGAAGAAAAGCCGAATAGAGGATCAAATAAAATTCACAAGAGTCTAACAAAAAGGAGTCAATATGCGTATGCAGGCTTCTCTGCTTGCGTCCGCCGCACTGACTGCGGAAGTGGACACGCTAAAGCAGAACCTCGAGCGGTTCGAGCAAGAGCTCGGGCGTGCCAAGAAGCAGCTCGAGGACAATGAAGGTAAGAAATACCTTGTTTAAATATATATAAAAAGGTGCAATTGCAAAAAATGATAGGATTATCGTGGCTATTGTAGGGGCCACGTCTGAGGTGGCGACCCTTAAGCAAGCGCTGGTCGAGGCCGAGAAGAGGGCGGCCACGGAGCGCACCGAGCGGGAGAAGTATGAGGCCGAGGTTGGCAAGGTACGGCAAGAGCTCCATGCGCTCATGGAAAAACATGAGAGTTTGGAGCTTGACTCAAAGACGTGAGCGTCCGAGCTCGCGGTGGCTATTGAAAATGCCAAGTCTGCCAAGGCCGAATCCCAGAAGACCCTTCAGGAGGTAGATGAGGTGAAGAAGATAGCGGCGGGTAAGGCATTCTTTATGCAAAGCGAACACATAAACGTGAGTTACTTATTACTTACCCGAATCCGAAGCTCTCCAGGGGCATTCACAGATCTTCCAAGGAGTGTGTCCGATGCCGCCACATTCTATCGAGCCGAGGAGGGCAGCTCGACAGAGAAGGTGTTCTGGTCTCAGTATGCTGAGGCCGGACACCCCGTGCCCCTGAGCGACCAGCTGAAGCAACTGGTCGAGCTCCACAAGGCGGCTGAACAGGCCATGAAGGGCCTCATAGTTCGGCTGTGGCCTGGAGGGGCTCTGCCTGGGAGCTATTTCGGGCTGGTGCGGCGGCTGGTGGAGGCCTGTCCAAGGCTCGAAGTCATCAAGCACTCTGTCTGCATTGAAGGTGCCTCTAGGGCCCTTGCCTGTGCTAAGGTGCACTGGGGCAAGCTGGATGCTGAGAAGCTTGTGAAGGACGGGCCATTGCCGGGGAAAGAGCATCACAACCCCGAGAATTATTATAAGGATGTTCTGAAGGGTGCCTGCCTTGTGGCGGATGAATGTTCTAGGGATGTAATTTTTGAGTGAAACTTGTTCGTTTTGTCCTGTGCGCTGAAAACTTGTTCATATGCGCTAAGAAATGTTGTTGGAATTTAAAATAATACCTTTTGTGCGGTTGTTTATCAATTCTGAGAGATGGCAAGTCGTCGGCTTCTGCCCCTGTGCCACTAGTGCTGGGGTGTTCGGGGATAAACCTAAGCGCTCTTTTCCCCATGTTTGGGTCCTTCGAGGGAGGCGCTCAACCCAACGAACAAGGCAATCGGACTATAATGCGTGAACACTCTCACTTAGCCATAGAATTCTATAATTTTAAATTTCGGCGAAGCCCCTGGTATTCGGAAGACCGAGTTCGGGGCGCTATCCACGCCTTGTCCGGACAGAGCCGGCTCCTCGCTCTAAGCGGCATAAGTCGTTAGGGACTCAAAAAACCTCTCGAACAGCGACCGGCTCTCGCTTCATCATGATAGTCAGTTTTAGCTTTCTCCACTGAGGTGCTCGACCCAGCTCAACTGGGGCACAATCGCAGTGGTTCTCCTAGTGCTACCTTAGCCGATATAGCGGAACGTAAGGCACCAAAACATAGGAGCCGGGTAAACCCAACTATTGACCCAAGACATGATTCGGAGCCGATGCATATAATGCTATAAGTTCGGGGTGTCGCACTTGTTAAAGTGTTCGGACTTCTCACACCATATTGAGGGGTACTAAATCCCCTGGCGTATTTAGGCCGTACCAATGTGTACGGGTGCAATATGTCGTTAAGGAACATATATATAAAAAAGAGTAATGCAAAAATAGACAAAAGCTATGCACTATTTATTAAAGAGGGCTGCGATCAAAGCAGAACGATACAAATAATGCTATAAGCAAAAGGTTGGACTATGTAACATGTCCGTTCCAGGGGCAAGCTGCGGAATAGTATGCGAAACAGGTATACTGCTCGTGATAGAGACCACCTGGGAGTTCCGTAATGCGGCGTGGTTTGTCTGCTTCCCTGGTTCTTGCATCGTTTGTGCGGCAATTGAACTGCCGAACAGGCCTTCCGAAGGGTGGAGTCCTGAAAGTAAGAAAAAATTAAAAAATCGGCAGCCCTGGTGCGGTTTAAGCCGTGTTTCGGGCGTGCCGTGATGGTGCCCCTCCCCCTGTACCCATGGTATTTCTAGAGCATAGTTATGTACGCGAAGTACTGGTATCGCATTTTTACGAGGGCTGGGGTTGGGGCCGCATTGCTATGCCTGCTCGAGTCATGCCAGGCGGTCTTGTTGTAGGTTACTCCGGGCGCGCTTGACGGTGTCCGCTCGTTTAATGGCCGGACTGGAGAACTGCCTGGAGAGGCTGCTTTGTACTTCTGATGCAAGGGCCGTCGTGTGCTCCTCCATTCGGAGGGAGCGTTCAGTGTTTCCATTAACCGCAATTACTCCTCGAGGGCCTAGCATTTTGAGCTTAAGGTATGCGTAGTGCGGTACCGCATTGAACTTGGCGAATGCGGTTCGCTCGAGCAGTGCGTGATAGCCACTGCGGAATGGGACTATGTCGAAGATTAACTCCTCGCTTCGGAAATTATCCGGAGATCCGAAGACCACTTCAAGTGTGACTGAGCCTGTACAGTTGGCCTCTACACCTGGTATTACGCCTTTAAAGGTCGTTTTGGTGGGCTTAATCCTCAAGGGATCTATGCCCATTTTCCGCACTGTATCCTGGCAAAGTAGGTTCAGGCTGCTGCCTCCGTCCATAAGGACTCTAGTGAGATGAAATCCGTCAATAATTGGGTCTAGAACCAATGCGGCGAATCCGCCATGACGAATGCTAGTGGGATGGTCCCTTCGATCAAAGGTGATCGGGCAGGAGGACCATGGGTTGAACTTTGGGGCGACTGGCTCTACCGCGTATACGTCCCTTAACACGCGCTTCCGCTCCCTTTTGGGGACGTGGGTTGCGTATATCATGTTCAACGCCCGCACTTGTGGGGGAAAACCCTTCTGTCCACTATTGTTCAGAGGCCGGGGCTCCTCGTCGTCATCGCTATGCAGCCCCTTGTCTTCATTTTCGGCATTTAACTTGCCTGCCTGCTTGAACACCCAACAATCCCTGTTGGTGTGATTGGCCGGCTTTTCGGGGGTGCCATGTATCTGGCACAAGCGGTTGAGTATTCGGTCCAAACTGGACGGGCCCCTAGGATTCCTTTTGAATGGCTTTTTCCGCTGACCGGATTTAGAGCCTCTGAATCCGGCATTAAATGCCGTATCCTCAGCGTTGTCGCCGTTAATGCGGTGCTTCTGCTTGTTGCGACGCGACCTGCCACTACTGTCCCTGGTATCTGAATTACCAGGGTTCTTGGTCATATTGTTGCTACGAGCAAGCCAGCTGTCTTCTCCCGCGCAAAAGCGGGTCATGAGTGTCGTGAGTGCTGCCATAGACTTCGGCTTTTCCTGTCCAAGGTGCCGGGCAAGCCACTCGTCACGGATATTGTGCTTGAAGGCTGCTAGGGCCTCAGCGTCCAAACAGTCGACTATTTAATTTTTCTTTGTTAGGAACCATGTCCAGAATTGCCTGGCCGATTCCTCTGGCTGTTGAATTACGTGACTTAGGTCATCGGCGTCTGGGGGTCGCACATAAGTGCCCTGAAAATTGTCGAGGAATGTGGCTTCCAGGTCCTCCCAACAACTGATTGATCCTGTTGGCAAGCTGTTAAGCCAATGCCGAGCTGGTCCTTTAAGCTTGAGTGGGAGGTATTTGATGGCGTGGAAATCATCGCCGCGGGCCATGTGGATATGAAGGAGATAATCCTCGATCCATACCGCAGGATCTGTTGTGCCATCATATGATTCGATATTTACGGGTTTGAAACCCTCGGGGATTTGATGATCCATTATTTCGTCTGTGAAGCATAGTGGGTGTGCGGTGCCTCTGTACTGGGCTATATCACGACGTAGCTCCAATGAGCTTTGTCCACTGTGTTCGGCCCTGCCGAATTTGTGGCCGGCGTGACGGTTACCATCTCGAGCCGTGGGGCGCCCACGCGATCCGTAGATCGATCTTGTTTGCCTTGCCTTGTCCTCCAACATACCTCGTAAGTCCTGCGCATATTCCCGTGCCTTGGTATGGGGTGCGGCTTGAGTGGAGGGCCGAGAGGCCTCTCTGTCGCGGCCATGAGGTGGCCGGTCGTCCGCATCAAGTGCTTCCTCCTCTAATCAGGGTAGCAACCTGCGCTTTGGGTAGCTCTTGGAGCGGCGTTCGAGTTTATGCTCTTCGGCCGCAAGGACTTCAGTCCATCTGTCGACTAGCAAATCTTGATCAGCTCTAAGTTGTTGCTGTTTTTTTATTGAGGCTTCTTGCCGTGGCCATAAGCCTGCGTTGAAAATGCTCTTGCTCGATGGGATCCTCTGGCACGACGAATTCGTCGTCATCGAGGCTTGCCTCGTCTTCGGAGGGAGGTATATAATTATCGTCCTCGACCTCTCTGTCTGTCGCTCTCTCATGAGGGCTGGTTTCTCCATCCTCATGTGCTAAATCTTGCTGGAGGGGGTTTTCTTTGGCACTTTCCGGGGTATTATTATCTCCCGTGCTGGAATCACTGTATTTGTTTTGGCGGGATTTTGAGCGGCGCCGCTAACGCCGGCGCTTAGGCTGTTTCTTGGAGGGGTCATCCTCCGCTGTTCCATCGCCATCTCCTTCTTTTGGGGTGTCCACCATGTATATGTCATATGATAAGGTGGCTTTCCAGGGCCTGATAGGCGCTGGTTCTTCATCGTCTCCTTCATCGGTGTCCATACCGTCGATGTCTTCGGAGTCGAAGTCGAGCATGTCGGTTAAATCGTCGACAGTGGCTACAAAGTGGGTGGTGGGTGGGCTTTGAATTTCTTCATCGTCCGTATCCCAACCTTGCTGACCGTAGTCCGGCCAGGGCTCTCCTGATAAAGAGAGAGACTTAAGTGTCTTCAGAATATCGCCGAAAGGCGAGTGCTGAAAGATGTCCGCGGTAGTAAACTCCATGATCGGCGCCCAATCGGATTCGATTGGCGGGGGCGCGGAGGGTTCGGAGTCCGGAGAGGAGTCCGGCTCCTTGGAGTCACGAGTCTCGCAGAGTACGGGGCTGGTGTTCGGCTCGATCGCCGTCGCCTCGAGGCGGCGTCCAACCACCCATCCTCGATTGGCGCAGTTGGCTCCAAACTAAGGGTCGAAGCCGATGTGGGTGCAGCCTCCAGGGCACTGTTCGGCGGAAGAGCTAGATCATGCTCGTCGTGACAGTGCGGCGCGCTCGGCAGTGGCTCGAATCCGTCGAAGATCAAGTCCCTGTTGGAAATATGCCCTAGGGGCAATAATAAAAGGATTATTATTATATTTCCTTGTTCATGATAATTGTCTTTTATTCATGCTATAATTGTGTTATCCGAAAATCGTAATACATGTGTGAATGCATAGACACCAACATGTCCCTAGTAAGCCTCTAGTTGACTAGCTCGTTGATCAACACGTAGTCATGGTTTCCTGACTATGGACATTGGATGTCATTGATAAAGAGATCACATCATTAGGAGAATGATGTGATGGACAAGACCCAATCCTAAACATAGCACAAGATCGTATAGTTTGTTTGCTAGAGTTTTTCCAATGTCAAGTGTCTTTTCCTTGGACCATGAGATTGTGTAACTCCCGGATACCGTAGGAGTGCTTTGGGTGTACCAAACGTCACAACGTAACTGGGTGACTATAAAGGTATACTACGGGTATCTCCGAAAGTGTCTGTTGGGTTGACACAGATCAAGACTGGGATTTGTCACTCCTGCTTGATTAATATTGATGATATGGGTAGTACAAGAGTATATCTACCACGAGATCGGAGAGGCTAAACCCTAGAAGCTAGCCTATGGTATGATTGTTGTTGTGTATGTTGTCCTACATACTAAAACCCTCCGGTTTATATAGACACCGGAGTGGGTTAGGGTTACACAAAGTCGGTTACAATGGTAGGAGATCTACATATCCGTATCGCCAAGCTTGCCTTCCACGCCAAGGAAAGTCCCTTCCGGACACGGGACAAAGTCTTCAATCTTGTATCTTCATAGTCCAGGAGTCCGGCTGAAGGTATAGTCCGGCCATCCGGACACCCCCTAATCCAGGACTCCCTCACCCCCTGACGTGAAACCAAAGCCAAAAATTCCTATAAATCATGAAACCCCCAGAAATAAACCTAGATCGGGAGTTCCACCGCCACAAGCCTCTGTAGCCACGAAAAACCAATCGGGAGCCCATTTCGGCACCCTGACAGAGGGGGAAACAAACCATCACCGTAGGGTATCTTCATCATCCCGGTGGTCTCCATGACGAGGAGGGAGTAGTTCACCCTCGGGGTTGAGAGTATGTACTAGTAGCTATGTGTTTGATCTCTCTCTCTCTCTCTCTCTCTCTCTCTCTCTCTCTCTCTCTCTCTCTCTCTCTCTCTCGTGTTCTTGATTTGGCACGATCTTGATGTACAGCGAGCTTTTTTATTATAGTTGGATCATATGGTGTTTCTCCCCCTCTACCTTCTTGTGATGAATTGAGTTTTACCTTTGATGTTTCACTATTATCGGATTGAATACTATTATGGATTTGAGAAAACTTGATGTATGTCTTGCGTGGGATACACGTGGTGACAATGGGGTGTTCTATTGATTCACTTGATGTATGTTTTGGCACTCAACTCGTGGATTCCCGAGGTGACATTGGGGTAATCTATGCATAGGGGTTCATGCACATTTTCATCCTTGTTTCTCTGGTAGAAATCTTGGGGCACACTTTGAAGTTCTTTGTGTTGGATTAAAAATTATGAATCTGAAGTTGTTTGATGCATATCGTATAATTGACCCACAAATACTTGTGGTGACATTGGAGTATCTAGGTGACATTAGGGTTGATTGATGTGTATCATATGGTGTTATTTACTACGAACTCTAGGGCTGTTTGTGAAACTTATAGGAATAGCTCAATGGATCGATCTAATAACTTTGAGGTGGTTTCGTACCCTACAAACAATTTCATCTTATGTTCTCCGTGATAGGAACTTTGGAGTGACTTTTGTTGCACATCGAGGGATTGTTATATGATCTAATTATGTTATGATTGTTGAGAGAACTTGCACTAGTGAAAGTATGAACCCTAGGCCTTGTTTCCAAGCATTGCAATACCATTTTTGCTCACTTTTGTTACTAGTTACCTTGATTTTTTTATATTTTCATATTACAAAAACCTATATCTACCATCCATATTACACTTGTATCACCATCTCCTCGCCCAACTATTGCACCAATACAATTTACCATTGTATTGGGTGTGTTGGAGACACAAGAGACTCTTTGCTATTTAGTTGCAGGGTTGTTTGAGAGAGACCATCTTCATCCTACGCCTCCCATGGATTGATAAACCTTAGGTGATCCACTTGAGGGAAATTTTCTACTGTCCTACAAAACTCTGCGCTTGGAGGCCCAACACGAGTCTACAAGAAGAAGGTTGCGTAGTAGACATCACTAACCAGCTTGCATTTTCCTGATGTGCACTACTTTGTGTTATTCATAGGGAAATGTTTGACTGCCATGGAGGAAGGTGGTACATTCAGTGCCCCCGACATCACAATTTTACGCCGTGCTCTTCACAACGATAACAGTTATAGTTTGGGAGCTATCATTGCATGTTGCTCGCACACTGATACATCTCCAACGTATCTATACTTTTTGATTGTTCCACGCTATTATATTATCTGTTTTGGATGTTTAATGGGCTTTAATTTGCTCTTTTATATTATTTTTGGGACTAACCTATTAAACAGAGGCCCAGTGCTAGTTTCTGTTTTTTTTGCCTATTTTAGAGTTTCGCAGAAAAGGAATACCAAACGGAATGAAACCTTCGCAATGATATTTCTTGGACTAAAAGCAATCCAGAAGACTTGGAGTTGAAGTATGGAACTCCACGAGGCGGCCACGAGGCAGGAGGGCGCGCCTCCACCCTCATGGGCCCCTCGTAGCTCCACCGACGTACTTCTTTCGCATATATATACTCTTATACCCTAGATCGACCGCAGAGAGCGACATAACCACTTTTCCACTGCCGCAACCTTTTGTACCCATGAGATCCCATCTTGGGCCTCTTCCGGCGATCTGCCGGAGGGGGCATCGATGACGGAGGGCTTCTACATCAACACCATAGCCTCTCCGATGAAGCGTGAGTAGTTTACAACAGACCTTCGGGTCCATAGTTATTATCTAGATGGCTTCTTCTCTCTCTTTGATTACCAATACAAAGTTCTCCTCGATGTTCTTGGAGATCTATTCGATGTAATAATCTTTTGCGGTGTGTTTGCCGAGATCCGATGAATTGTGGGTTTATGAACAAGATTATCTATGAATATTATTTGGTTCTTCTCTGAATTCTTATATGCATGATTTTGATATCTTTGCAAGTCTCTTCGAATTATTGGTTTAGTTTGGCCTACTAGATTGATCTTTCTTGCAATGGAAGAAGGGCTTAGCTTTGGGTTCAATCTTGCGTTGTCCTTTCCCAGTGATAGTAGGGGCAGCAAGGCATGCATTGTATTGTTTCCATCGAGGATAAAAAGATGGGGTTTATATCATATTGCTTGAGTTTATCCCTCTACATCATGGAATCTTGCTTAAAGCATTACTCTGTTCTTATGAACTTAATACTCTAGATGCATGCTGGATAGCGGTCGATGTGTGGAGTAATAGTAGTAGATGCAGAATCATTTCGATCTACTTGACACGGACGTGATGCCTATGTTCATGATCATTGCCTTAGATATCTTCATAACTATGCACTTTTCTATCAATTGTTCGACAGTAATTTGTTCACCCACCATAATACATGCTATCTTGAGAGAAGCCACTAGTGAAACCTATGGCCCCCGGGTCTCTTTCTTATTATATTGCATCTCTTTTATTTACATCACATCTCGTTTACTATTTTGCAATCTTTACTTTCCAATCTATACAACAAAAATACCAAAAATATTTATCTTACTATCTTTATTAGATCTCACTTTTGCGAGTGACCGTGAAGGGATTTACAACCCCTTTATCACGTTGGTTGCAGGGTTCTTGATTGTATGTGAAGTTACTAGGTGACGTGTGCGTTGTCTCCTACTGGATTGATACCTTGGTCCTCAAAACTGAGGGAAATAATTACGGTACTTTACTTCATCACCCTTTCCTCTTCAAGGGAAAACCAACGCATGCTCAAGAGGTAGCAAGAAGGATTTCTGGCGCCGTTGCCGGAGAGATCTACGCCAAGTCAAGACATACCAAGTACCCATCATAAACTCTTCTCCCTCACATTACATTATTTGCCATTCGCCTCTCGTTTTCCTCTCCCCCACTCCTAAAACAATTTTCAAAAACCTTTGCCTTTTCTTCGCCCCTTTTCCGCTCGTCTCTTTCCGCTTGTTTCTTGTGGGTCCGTGTGTTAGATCGTTTGTTTTGCCTTCATGGCTAGCCCTTTATCTCTTCCTTTGTCTCCCGATTTTGAAGTTCTTCACTTCAAACAAAGACAAGGAGAAAACTTAAAATATGCTTGGTACAGGATGATAGAATCTTATCGTAATTGCACTATAGAGGGATATTTCAAAGTTTTATTTCGTAATTTTTATGTTGGGCTAACCATGTCCCATAGACAACTCTTGGATTTTGCCGCTAAGAGGAATTTTATTGAAATTGATCCCAGTATTACGTATGAGATTATAGAGGGAATAGTAGGAGTACTACCCCCACGAAAGGGACTACATCATACTCAAGAAGGAACCCAAGTTTTTGAGAAACTATGCGAAGTAACTAAAATTTTGCAAAAATCTCTTGAACCTCTTAAAAATGTTAGCGGGAACCTTCACCGCATGAATATGTTGATCACTCTTTGCATTAAGCGGTTGGATGCTCTAGATCTAAAAATCTCCGAGTATGAAGGGAAACGTAAGGAACCTCCCAGATTCGAGCATAACTCCATTAAAAAGATAAAGGCCAAAGATGACAATACCTAGATCTATTCTTGTTTTTATGCCTAGCTAGGGGCGTTAAACGATAACGCTTGTTGGGAGGCAACCAATTTTATTTTTGTTCTTTTCTTTTTGCTCCTGTTTAGTAATAAATAATTCATCTAGCTTCTGTTATGATTGTGTTCTTTATGTTTTAATTAGTGTTTGTGCCAAGTAAAGCCTTTAGGATCTTCTTGGGTGATTGTTGTTTGATCTTGCTGATAAAAACAGAAAGTATGCGCTCACAAAAATAATTATCGTTTTTTACCAGAGAGCGATAAAATACCAATTCCAACTGCAGTAGATCAATATACTTTTTATCCTGGTCGTTCTAATTTTTCAGAATTTTTGGAGTTACAGAAGTATTCGAAACCTCCAGATTGCTACAGACTGTTCTGTTTTTGACAGATTCTGTTTTTCGCGTGTTGTTTGC
>NC_041392.1:586635336-586643642 GCF_002162155.2 Triticum dicoccoides | reverse complement strand
AGTTGGAATACAGTAAGTTTAACACCAATGTAAATAAAGAATGAGTTCATTGCAGTACATTAAAGTGGTGGTTTATTTTCTTATACTAACGGAGCTCATGAGGTTTTCTGTTGAAGTTTTGTGTTGTGAAGTTTTCAAGTTTTTGGGTAAAGATTTGATGGATTTTGGAACAAGGAGTGGCAAGAGCCTAAGCTTGGGGATGCCCAAGGCACCCCAAGGTAAAATTCAAGGACAACCAAAAGCCTAAGCTTGGGGATGCCCCCGAAGGCATCCCCTCGTCCGTCTTCGTCTATCGGTAACTTTACTTGAGGCTATATTTTTATTCACCACATGATATGTGTTTTGCTTGGAGTGTCTTGTATGATTTGAGTCTTTGCTTTTTAGTTTACCACAATCATCCTTGCTGTACACACCTTTTGGGAGAGACACGCATGAATCGGAATTTATTAGAATACTCTATTAGCTTCACTTATATTTTTTGAGCTAAATAATTTTGCTCTAGTGCTTCACTTATATCTTTTTAGAGCATGGTGGTGGTTTTATTTTATAGAAATTGATCTCTCATGCTTCACTTATATCATTTTGAGAGTCTTTTAGAACATCATGGTAATTTGCCTTGGCTATAAAACTAGTCCTAATATGATGGGCATCCAAGATGGGTATAATAAAAACTTTCATATAAAGTGTGTTGAATATTATGAGAAGTTTGATGCTTGATAATTGTTTTGAGACATGAGGATGGTGATATTAGAGTCATGCTAGTTGAGTAGTTGTGATTTTGAGAAATACCTGTGTTGAGGCTTGCAAGTCCCGTAGTATGCACGTATGGTAACAGTTGTGTAACAAATTTGAAGCATGGGGTTTTTCTTTGATTGTCTTCCTTATGAGTGGCGGTCGGGGATGAGCGATGGTCTTTTCCTACCAATCTATCTGTGACAGTCTGGTTTTTGCCCTCTTCTCTTTGCCTGATTTTCAATTGGTTTGGTTTTGAAATTTGAAGTTTTGAATCTTTTCAGATAGACTTAAACACTTGGGTACCCCTTGAATTTCACCCAAGTGTCTCATTTCCCTCTCTAACTATCACTTCCTCTCTGGTTCACCTCAAAATAATATTTTTGAATATTTTTTCTTAAAGGAAAATATTCATTCCCCTCTCTAAAACCCTAGCTAGCTCAATGTGCTCCAAAGCAACCCCAATTTTTCTTGCCCACAAATATTTGAGAAAATTCCCAAATATTCTTTGAACCCTAGGGCACCTTCCTGAGCAAAAATATTTCATCACTTTTTTGGAATATTTTTGCTACAGAAAATATTTTCCGTTCTGGACAGAAATGGTAGGTTCTACAACAACTACCATTTTACTTGCTCTATTGTGTCTGATTTTTCTTGTGCATCATCACCTTAGTAGATGATTGCTAACCTCCAAAGCCCAGCTCCCAACTCTCAGTAGTTTGACCACAATAAGCTCTCAAAGTTACTGACTAGAATCTTACCAGGAAGTTGAAATCCATTCTACTGTGTCTGAGCTCAAACCAAAGCGTGGTAACCTCTCCATCTACCACGAACTACATGCCAGACATGAAGTTTGGACTTAGCTCGGCTTGAGGTCAGAGTTCACGTGATGACCACGCGTGTGCATGATGCCAACCTGCATGTCGCCATGCTCTGAGTGCCGCCGAGCGCTCTATTGCGCGCGTGCTTGCTTCCCCGACTGCCAAGCCTTGCCAAACTTCACCATGATCTTCGTCCCGACCTTCTTAACTCCCTCCCGGCGCTCGCCGTAGCGAGCACGGGCACGGGCACGGTCCGGCCAACACAACAGTGTGCTGCGCACTGTGCTCGTCGCCACCCTCTCGCCCCTGTGCTCGTCTCTACTCGCCCATAGTTCCCGTGTGAGCTGCGTCGCCTTCCCCCTCGCTCACTGACGCCGTTCGTCGCCGGGCGCCGTGTCCAGGTGTCCTCCGGCGAAGCCCGATCCCCTATCGTCGCTCGGCTATAAATAGAGCCCTCCCCAGCCTCCTCGAGCATCATCCACTCCTCACACACACTCCACGATCTCGTAGAAAGTTGTAGCCCGGCCGGGCAGGTCGCGAGCCGCCATGTCCCCGAGCTCGAGCTCGCCGTGATCCCCTCGGGTCGTCTCCGCAGCTCGAGCCCCTCCCAGGCTCGGGCCACCCTTCCAGGGCCTCCGCCGTGCCTCGGTGGTGCCGTTCCGCCTGGTTGGAGCCCCTGGTGACGCC
Organism: Triticum dicoccoides; assembly: GCF_002162155.2. Lineage (NCBI taxonomy): Eukaryota > Viridiplantae > Streptophyta > Magnoliopsida > Poales > Poaceae > Triticum > Triticum dicoccoides. The sequence continues at coordinate 586,641,402 of NC_041392.1, read as the reverse complement.
TCTAATCGCTATCGTCTTCAACTCCGGCGACCTCTGCTTCCTGTCGCTGCTAGAGAGGTTGTTTCCGACGCCTTCCGACCACCCCTAGCTAACCTAGGGGTACAGGCAGGTGTGCCTCTGTCTCCTCTTTCGATCCCTCCCTCTAGTTCGGGCCAAGAAGCCCTCCTCACCGGCGTATGCTCCGGCGAAGCCGCGCCGTCCTTTGTTTCCCTCTCCCCTCCCTCTCACATGACTAGCAGGGCCCGCTAGTCAGCCACTTTGTATGGGCGCGAAGCGGTACGAGTGGTTGTCGTGGTTCTAAGTATGACAGTAGAATAGGGGGTAGGGACGATGTAGAGGCAAGATCCTAGCTATGGAGGAGTTGTACACGCGAGTTTTATGAGTTCATGCCCTTCTAGGAGGAAGTAACAGCCCTACATCTCGGAGCCCGGAGGCGGTCGACTGGATTATATGCGTGTGAGTTACAGGGGGTGCGAACCCTTGTGCCTGTGGAGGAGGGTGGCTTATATAGAGTGTGCCCGGACCCCAGCCAGCCCACGTCATAGAGGGTTTAAGGTACATTGAAGAGAGAACGTTACTGGCAACGCTCGTACTGAAGTGCTATAAATGACAATTAAGCCTATAAGTAAATGCTCGACCATTGCTCATGCAGAGTGGCTTTAGCTCTTCTGTCCGTCGAGTGACTTCTGCGACGGTCGAGTGACATTGATTCTTCCGAGTGGAATGTCTCTGGTCGAGTGGATGATGGTACCCTTTGAATGATCCTGGCTTTAGGGTGATGTCCTAGGGGAGGATGTCTAGGTCAGTTCTATGACCCTACCCTAGGTACACTCCTTCATCATTAGCCCCCGAATGGTTCAGGGTTCGAGTGGAGAAGGAGTTGATAATCTCTCCAATTTAGATTTTGTCCTTTGAGAATGTGTCGCCCAGAGGTCGAATGAACATTCATGATGGCTTCAACTGCTTGTTCAGTCGCCTTGATCCATTCTTGGTTATGTCGAGTGAATTTTCGTTCTTAAGTTTCGAGTGTTGATATGGGAAAAATCTTCCGTCGGTCGGATTGTTCTGCCGTCTGCGGATTTCATGGGATTCGAATTTTGGGAAGCACGCCGGGCGGGGGAGGCCGCGGTAATCGGGACGGATTAGGCAGGCTGCCTCGATCTCTGCGCCACCTTTTTTGCAATGTATCGCGCGCGTGACTGTTGCGGGATTTGATAAGATCGTCCGGGCCTACAAGTCAGTCACTCGGAAGTGACCTTATATAAGGCGCCGGACCAGGGCTTTTGAACAGTGCGCCCCCATTCTTCTTCCTCCTCCTCAGATTTCTCCGTTGCGCCTGCTTCTGCTCTCGGCGTCGTCGCCCCGCTCGAACTCGATTCGCTGCCATGGGGAAGGAGAAGACGGTGGCGTTGGAGCTTGCGAAGAAGGCGACAGCGAAGGCGAAAGGGAAGAAGACCAGCCGGGGCGGATCTTCGTCGAGGTCTGGCCTGCCGCCTGGCTGGATCCAGGGCGACTGGATCCACTCGACAATCAGTCAAGATGACATCGACGACCTGGTTGAGGGGGGACTGATCCCCCACGAATCGGCGCGGCTCCCGGGGAATGAGACTGAGTGGCAGCCGTAGGAGGGTGAGTGCGTTCTCCTTGCCACCCATGTCGACCGCAGGTTTTCTTTGCCTCCCCACCCTTTCTTTCGCGGTTTCTTGAACTTCTTTGGGGCTCAACTCCACCACTTTTCTCCAAACACCATCGTGTACCTTGCCGCTTTCGTGTCTATGTGCGAGAACTTCTTGGGTTGTCGACCACACTGGGTCTCTTCAAGCATATATTCACATGTCGCTCTCAGACGGTCAAGAAGGCCAACCCGAGTGACGAGAGGACGCACGTGATATAGATGTGCGGAGGTCTTGGAATTCAGATGGGGAACAAAAGCACTTTCCCAACTATGATCCTTCCTGACTCGGTTCGGGGTTGGCAGTCGACCTGGTTCTACTGCAAGGACCAGCCGACCCCGGGCCAGTCTACTGGACTTCCCCCCTTTTCCATGGCTCGAGTGGAGAAGCCCTCCACCTTGAGAGTGATCCCAGAGGAGAAGGCGCATGTGAAGGTGTTGGTCGAGCGGGTTGTCCAACTTGTTCGCGACGGAGTGACCGGTATGGACCTGTTGGAGGTCTTCCTCAGTCGACGCATCCAACCACTCCAAGCTCGTGACCATCCGATGTGGATGTACTCGGGATTCGAGGATTCCACTCGGATCCACCCGGAGGATGTCAGTGATGACACGGTGGAGCAGTGGCTGAGAGGTATTACCGGTAACAAGGATAATCCCCGAGGGTCCAGGAGGGTGGTTCCATTCGACCATTCGCGCTAGCCAGAACAGGTAAGATTCCGCATTGTCGAGTGTCTTCTTGTTTTACTATGTAGCCTCTTGTTGACGATCGACTGTCTTTCTTTTATTCCTTGTCTTTCAGGCTCTTGTTGATATGTACTCAATGCCCAATGGAGTGCAGGAGCAAAATGTCGAGGGAGAAGCGAGCGGGGGCGAGAGCGGCGAGTGGCACTCGGATGCAGAGGAGGACGAGCAGAGCGACGACCCGAGTGACGGAGAAGAGGTCGACCCGCCTCCTCGCAGAGAAAGGAGGCCCAAGCACGCTCACGACCCGGCAAGCACCCCTGACCTGGTGGCCGCACCGATTGGGCAGACTTCAAAGCACCCTCGGACGTCTTCTCTGGTGCCGACTGAGAAGGTGTCGAAACAGCTCAAGAACGCGCCGCCTCCAGCATCGAAACCATTGAAGGTTGCATCCTCCAAACCGCCGAAAGCTTTGCCCAGAATCAAAGTGACCATTCCCACCATCTCTGGGTAACCATCTGACCCGATCTTTTGGTCGACTCGAGCAATAGAACATAACCGACTGAATGCTGACATTTGCAGTGCTGCTACCTCTGGAACTTCCTCCCGCCAATACCAAGACGAGGAAATGGAATACGCGGTTACCTCCAACCCAGGTACAATTCTCGTGATCTTGTTCTTGATTATTTGGTCAATTAAATTCTGGCGATCCACTAGGGGTCGACTGATTTATTTGCAGCCCCACCCAACATTATCGAGCTTCCGGATGATGATGAAGATGTGGCCCCGAGGCCCAGAAAGAACAAAAAAGTAGCGGCTGACAAGACATCTCAGCCGGGACTGACGACGGAACCAACTGCCCAATAGCCTGAAGATGCAGGTGGGGCCTTTGTAACTTTTGATGTCCCATTGTCGAGTGAGCGCCATGCACCATCGACTATACCAGTGTTTCCTTCAGCCGTCCAACCCCATGCCTCGGAGCTCCAAGCTGCCGCATCTGGGCCATCTGCTCCTTTCTTCACCAAGTATCATGTTCCGAAAAGCCAGTCAGACACCGCTGCGGAGGCTATCCATCAAGCTAGCGTGATGATGGAGAGGATGAAGACGGTGCACGACAACAGCCAGGCTGCTTACGATGCCAGCGCGGCTCTTCGGGCCAATGTCCAGGTAAGTTGGCTTTCAACTGACCTTGTTCTATTAGGATATGCTACCTGAAATATTTTCTTTCATACAATCTCTTATTATTTGCGTCAAATCTGTACACCCATTAGGTGTTTTGTTGTCTTTAGTATTTGCGCTCTTCCACTCGGCCTGGGCAAGTGGGATCTGAACCAGTGGGGGCACACTAAGTGCACCCACTAGGTGTAGTCCCCGAGACCGCAGTCGACTGGGGGCAGTCGACTGGGGTCTGAGTACTTTTCACTTTCCTTTCTTCCACTCGACCCGGGAAGACCGGCCGAATGGGATCTGAACCAGTGGGGGCACGTCAAGTGCACCCACTGGGTGTAGTCCCCGAGACCGCGGTCGACTGCTAGCAGTCGACCGGGGTCTGAATAGTTCTTCTCTCTTTCTATTTTTTTACTCGACCCGGGTGGACCGGTCGAGTGGGGTCTGAATCAGTGGGGGCACGCCAAGTGCACCCGCTGGGTGTAGTCCCCAAGATCGCGGTCGACTGCGGGCAGTCGGCTAGGGTTTGAGTAAACTTTTAAGTTTTATTCACTCGGAAGTAAATAATCTTTGATCTTGTCGATTGACATGTCTTTTACCTTCTGCAGAAATCTTGTATTCTCATTTCCAAGTTCGCCGAATTTGAGGAGAAGCAGAGGCAACTCAACCTTGACTTGGAGCTGGCCCAACAAAAATTGAGGAAAGCTCAAGATGAAGCTGCTGGTATGGAAGGTAACTGCCTGTCGACTGCTCACGTCGATCGTCCTTTAAAATATTTCTTCGATCTCCTATTTGATCCGATTGCTTATTTTGTAGAGAAAATGAGGTTGGCTTTGGAGAAGGACTTGGACCTTGCAGCTGCGTAGAAGGAGGCTCAAGATAAGAATGCCCTTGCAGACCAGAAGCTGGCTTCGGTCGGAGTGCTGGAAGAAGAAGTAAGCAAGCTGAAGTCCTCTCTCACTGAATCCAACCGAGAGGTAACTCGTCTGAAGAAGGATAAGATGGCTCTGAATGAGAAGCTGGAATCCACGGCTCGTAAGAGAAACGACGTGGAAGCTTATCTGAGAACTCTTGCCAAGAAGATCTTTCTTATGCGAGAAGGTACTCCTTTTAATCCGACTGCTTTACTGCTTGCAAGTTAGTCGTGTCCAGTCGACTCACTAACTCTTTGACTGCAGAATTCTGCCACAACTTTGACGAGGAAACTGGACGGATCGAGACGGGTTTAGACCCTATCGTTTCTCCAGTCGGCAACGAGGCTGCCATGAATGTTCTTCGACTGGAATCCCGTGTTGCCAGTGTCACAAGTTACCTCGCTCGTCTGAAGGTGGCAGTTTCACGGATCGACTCATCACTCTGGCCAAGGGCGACGCTTCAAAATGACCTCGAATCTCTGATGACTCGGCTCAACGAGGTTCCTGGTCGAGTGCAAGAGTGGAAGAAGTCCTCTGCCCGGTGTGGTGCTGACATGGCGTTGTCCTTGGTAAGAGTCCACTGCAAGGAAGCCCGCGAAGATAAGCTGGTGGCGATCAAGGTCGCCAACACCAAAAGACACGATTTCCAGTCCTTTATGGAGACTTTCATAGCTGCCACCACTCGGATTGCAGATGGAATCGACTTGGACGAATTCGTTGAACCTGCCAGCCCTCCCCCTGCCGAATGAACAAACTTTGAGATTTAAACTTGCCTTAAATTTGCCTTGGGATGCCAAGTGGCTGCTATAACCATTAAACTCCTTCGGGCTTGATGCTCGAATACTTTTGATCCGTCGCCTGGAATTTTTAGGATCTATCTAAACTTGGTTTATTTCTCAATATTTTTGTATTTGCCTTCACATGGAATTTGCTCTTTGGGATGTAGCCCTGAAGTGGAGAGTTCAATCGACCCGCGCCTCGTCGTCCCTGCGGACAGGGATGGGACGCACATTGTATTTGTGGCGTAGCTCGGAGAAGAAGGCCGCGGTCGACCTGCACCTCGTCGTCCTTCCGGATGGGAATGGAGCGTACGTTGTACTTGTGGCGTAGCTCGGAGAAGAAGGCCGTGGTCGACCTGCACCTCGTCATCCTTGCGGATAGGGATGGAGCATACGTTGTACTTGTGGCGCAGATCCTAAGGGGAAGGTTGCAGTCGACCTGTACCTCGTTGTCCTTGCGGGTAGGGACAGACTTTAAACCTTAGGCAAGTACTGGACTGCAGCTAAGCCTCCAAGTGGGAGGGTTTCTCACCACTCGGTAGGATTTTTTAAACTTAGGCGAGTACTGGACTGCAGCTAAGCCCCCGAGTGGGAGGGTTGCTCACCACTCGGTAGGATTTTACAAACTTAGGCGAGTACTGGACTGCAGCTAAGCCCCCGAGTGAGAGGATTGCTCACCACTCGGTAGGATTTTACAAACTTAGGCGAGTACTGGACTGCAGCTAAGCCCCCGAGTGAGAGGGTTGCTCACCACTCGGTAGGAATTTACAAACTTAGGCGAGTACTGGACTGCAGCTAAGCCCCCGAGTGAGAGGGTTGCTCACCACTCGGTAGGATTTTACAAACTTGGGAG
>NC_041392.1:586613473-586634840 GCF_002162155.2 Triticum dicoccoides | reverse complement strand
GAGTGGGAGGGTTGCTCACCACTCGGTAGGATTTTACAAACTTAGGCGAGTACTGGACTATAGCTAAGCCCCCGAGTGGGAGGGTTGCTCACCACTTGGTAGGATTTTACAAACTTAGGCGAGTACTGGAATGCAGCTAAGCCCCCGAGTGAGAGGGTTGCTCACCACTCGGTAGGATTTTACAAACTTAGGCGAAACGGATTCACAGCTAAGCCCCCGAGTGAGAGGCTTGCTCACCACTCGGTAGGATTTTCTTTTGAACTTAGGCAAAATGGATTCACAGCTAAGTCCCCGAGTGAGAAGCTTGCTCACCACTAGGTAGGATTTTCTTTTGAACTTAGGTGAAACAGATTCGTAGCTAAGTCACCAACTGGGGGATTTCAGACGTAAATAAAAGCAACAATCAATGATTCAAGAGGACTGTAAAGCTCTTGTCTTTGATAAACAAATTACAAAGGTATTTCTTATTACATTTTATTTGAACGAGTACTTAAGTATAAAAGGGGCGGAGCAGCTCCGCATTCCAAGCCCGTGGCTCGTCCTTCTTATGCTCGACATTGTAAAGGTGGTATGCTCCATTGTGGAGCACTCTGGTGACAATGAAGGGACCTTCCCAAGCTGGGGCGAGCTTGTGTGGTTTCTGCTGATCCACTCGAAGAACCAAGTTAGCTTCTTGAAAGGCTTGACCTTCACGTGTCTAGCATGGAATCGACGCAAGTCTTGCTGGTAAATGGTTGACCGGATGAAGGCCATCTCTCTTTCCTCCTCTAGGAGGTCAACTGCATCTTGCCGAGCTTGTTCTGCTTCATCTTCAGAGAAGAGCTCAACTCATGGTGCATTATGAAGCAAGTCACTAGGTAGAACAGCTTCAGGTCCGTAGACCAAGAAGAATGGAGTTCGGCCAGTCGACCAATTGGGAGTTGTCCTTAATCCCCAAAGAACTAATGGAAGTTCATCAACCCAGGCGCCCGCTGCGTGCTTGAGATCTCGCATCAGTCGGGGTTTTAGTCCTTTGAGAATCAGGCCATTTGCTCTTTCTGCTTGTCCATATAACTGGGGATGGGCGACTGAAGCATAGTCGACTCGTGTGCCTTGTGAGGCGCAGAAGGTTCTGAACTCATCAGAATCGAAGTTCGATCCATTGTCTGTGATGATGTTGTGCGGAACCCCATACTTGAATGTCAACTCTCTGATGAAGTTGAAAGCAGTACTAGCTTCAAGATTCTTAATAGGCTTGGCTTCGATCCATTTGGTAAACTTGCCAACTGCTACAAGCACGTGAGTGAAGCCACTCCTACCAGTCCTCAGTGGACCAACCATGCCCAATCCCCAAACAGCAAAGGGCCAGACGAGTGGAATGGTCTTCAGGGCTGATGCAGGTTTGTGCGACATATTGGAGTAGAATTGGCAGCCTTCACATCTGACAACTATATCTTTCTCCATTTCATTTGCTCGTGGCTAATAAAATCCAGCTCGGTATGCTTTAGCCACAATGGTCCGAGAGGACGCATGGTGACCACAGGTCCCCGAATGGATGTCGTGGAGGATCACTCGACCTTATTCTGGCGTTATGCATTTCTGGCTGACCCCAGTTCCACTTTCTCTAAATAGTTGTCCTCTTATTACAGTAAAGGCCTTGGATCAACGGACGATCTGTCGAGCCTCTTCTTCATCCTCTGGGAGCTCGTTCCTGAGGATATATGAAATGTATGGCACTGTCCAGTTGGGAGTGATGACCAACACCTCCACGATCAAGTCGACCACGGCTGGGACCTCGACTTCAGTCGGATCTGTGGCACTCTTAGGCTGCGGGGGCTCTTCAACGAAGGGATCTTCTTGAACTGAAGGTGCATGAATATGCTCCAGGAACACATTACTGGGAATAGCTTCTCTCTTGGAGCCTATCTTTGCTAAATCATCTGTTGCTTGATTTTTTAGTCGGGGTATATGATGGAGCTCTAACCCCTCAAACTTCTTTTCCAACTTCCTCACCGTGTTGCAGTAACCAGTCATGGCTGGGCTTCTGATGTCCCACTCCTTCATCACTTGATTGACTACCAAATCTGAGTCGCCATAGACCATGAGGCGACGGACGCCGAGTGAGATGGCCATACGCAACCCATACAAGAGTGCTTCATATTCTGCTTCGTTATTGGAGGAATCAAAGTGAATTTGGAGGACATATCTGAGCTTGTCTCCTCGGGGGGATACCAGTACCACCCCAGCACCGGAACCATTCAGCATCTTGGAACCATCAAAGAACATGCTCCAGTGCTCCGAGTGAACTTGAGTTGGCAGTTGTTGTTCGATCCACTCAGCGAGGAAATCTGCTATTGCTTGGGACTTGATAGCTTTCTTTGCCTCGAACTTGATATCTAAGGGAAGGAGTTCAATCGCCCACTTTGCCACTCGACCAGTTGCATCTCCGTTGTTCAGAATCTCTTATAATGGGGCGTCGCTGACGACTGTAATGGAGTGATCAGAGAAGTAATGTGCAACCTTCTTCGTGGTCATATAAATCCCATAAACAAGCTTATGATAATGTGGATATGTTTGCTTTGACGGAGTCAAAACTTCAGAAACGTAGTATACTGGGCGCTGAACTTTGTAGGCTTTTCCTTCGTCTTCCCGCTCGACCGTAAGTACTGTACTGACGACTTGTCCAGTGGCTGCAACGTAAAGCAGTAAAGGCTCTTTGGTGATTGGAGCAGCAAGCACCGGCTGGGTGGAAAGCAGGGCTTTAAGCTCTGCAAATGCTTCATCAGCTTCAGGAGTCCACTCGAACTTATCTGACTTCTTCATCAGTCGGTAAAGAGGCAGTGCCTTTTCACCGAGGCGAGAAATGAATCGACTTAGGGCGGCCAAACAACCAGCAAGCTTCTAGACATCATGCACACGCACAGGGCGTTTCATCTGGAGTATGGCACGCACTTTCACTGGGTTAGCGTCGATCCCTCGTTCGGAAACGAGAAAACTGAGTAATTTTCTGCCTGGAACCCCAAACGTGCACTTTGATGGATTAAGCTTGATATCATACCTTCTGAGGTTGGCAAAGGTTTCAGCAAGGTCAGCTAGTATGTCGGAACCTTTACGTGACTTGACCACAATGTCATCCATGCATGCTTCCACATTCCGACTGATTTGAGTGAGCAAGCACTTCTGAATCATCCGCATGAATGTGGCTCCAGCGTTCTTCAAACCGAATGGCATAGTGACATAACAGAAGCACCCAAATGCGGTGATGAAAGCTGTTTTTATCTCATCGGGTCCATACAGACGGATATGATGGTACCCGGAATAAGCGTCCAAAAAGGACAAACGCTCACACCCCGCAGTCGAGTCGACTATTTGGTCGATGCGAGGGAGAGGAAAGTGATCTTTTGGGTAGGTCCGATTGATATGTTTGAAGTCAATGCACATGCAAAGTGAGTCTTCCTTCTTTGGGACCATGACAACATTCGCTAACAACTCGGAGTGGTAAATCTCTCTGATAAACTCAGCTGCTAGAAGTCGAGCCACTTCTTCACCGATTGCCTTTCTCTTCTATACGGCAGACCGTCGAAGTTGTTCTTTGACTAGTTTCACTTTTGGGTAGACTCGCAAATGATGCTCAGCCAGCCCCCTGGGAACACCTGGCATGTCAGAAGGTTTCCATGCGAAGATGTCCCAGTTCTCACGGAGGAACTGGATGAGCGCTTCTTCCTATTTGGAGTCGAGTGTTGTTGAAATGTGAGTCGGAGCAGCATTGGGATCCGTCGGGTGAATGTGAATCGGCTTCGTTTCACCAGACGACCGGAATGCTGAATCTGTGGCAAGCTTCTTAGCTCACAACAAATCACTCGGATCTGCATTTTTTTGATACTCCTGCAATTCCACTACTACCATCTGTGCATCGGCGGTCTTTGAGCCCTTCTGGAAGCATTCTTCTGCCTTCTTTCGATTGCCAGTGATAGTGATCACCCCTTTAGGACCAGGCATCTTCAATTTGAGGTACACGTAACATGGCCGAGCCATAAAACGTGCATAAGCTGGCCTGCCCAGAATAGCATGATAAGCACTTTGAAAGTCCACAACTTCAAATGTCAACTTTTCTTTGCAGAAATTCTTGGAATCTCCAAAAACTACATCAAGGGCGATATGGCCGAGTGACGTGGCCTTCTTGCCAGGAATAACTCCATGGAAACTCATGTTGCTTTCACCGAGTCTGGACATCGGTATGGCCATTCCTTTCAATGTCTCTGCATACAGTATATTCAGACCACTGGCACCATCCATCAGAACCTTAGTCAATCGAGTGCCTTTGACTACTAGGTCGACCACCAGCGCTTGCCTCCTAGGAGTGGCTATATGCGCTGGGTGATCGGACTGGTCAAATGTAATGGTAGTCTGAGACCACTTCAAATAACTGGGTGTCACCGGGGCGACCATGTTCACTTCTCTGTTGATGACTTTCAGTCAACTCTTACTCTCAACATCAGTGAAAATCATCAGAGTGGAATTGACGTGGGGGTAATCATCATCATCCTCTTCCTCATCCTCGACTTTGTCCACTTCCTTTTTCTTTTCATTGGGTTGTTTCTCTCGGAATTGCTGGATTAGGAGTCGACACTGTCGAGTGGTATGCTTTGGATAAATGAAATTACCCTCTTCATCTTTCTTGGTGTGAATGTGGCATGGTAAATCTAGCACATCATTTCCATCTTGATCTTTTACTTTCTTGGGGTTCCATGATCCTTTGGGTTTCCCTTTGAACTTTCCTTGAATCACGGCTAAGGCTTCTCCAGGTGCAGCTGGCTCGGCTTTGCGCTTCTGCTTCCGACTGGAGTTCCCTCCTCTGGTTTCGTGGGCGACTGTTTTGTGCTTGCTACTCCGGAGTCGGTCTTCTTCTTCACCATTGGCATACTTGGTGGCAATCTCCATCATCCGAGTCAGAGTCATATCTCCTGTCCGACCGAACTTCAGATTCAACTCCCAATACTTAACGCCTTCTTTGAAGGCACAAATTGCTTGGTGATCTGACACATTCTCGACTGTGTGGTGCAGCGTGATCCATCTCTGGATATAATCCCTCAAAATTTCATTCGGTTTCTGAACGCAACACTGTAATTCTGTCAGCCCTGCCGGCCGCTTGGAAGTACCTTCAAATGTTTTGACAAACACTCGGGCAGGATCTTCCCAAGTATAAATACTACCAGGCGCCAACTGATTTAGCCATGCTCTGGCCGAGCCCTCTAACATCAAAGGAAGGTGCTTCATGGCCACTTCATCATTGCCACCACCAATCTGTACAGCCACTCGGTAATCCTCAAGCCAAGTGTCAGGCTTGGACTCACCAGTGAACTTACTGACTCCAGTCGCCAATCTGAAGTTGGGAGGAATCATCGCAGCCCTTATGGCTCTGCTCAAGCACTCTAGACCTGAGAAATGCACTCTGGTGCTGGTTGGAAAATCCCTGTCGTGATCTTCTCTGTGAGCTCTGTTTCTATCGACTAGGCCCTGAATGAGAATAGATCTCGCCTCAAAGCCTGGTTCCCTGGGGTCGACTGGAATCCTTCGCCCACCACTGTGAGGACGTCTGTCATCATGCTGTCGAGGCACGTATGACCCACTCCTTGGGGAAGGCGTGGGCACTCGATGACGATCATCGTGATCGAGTAGGTGATCATACTGCTCGCGGTTTCTATACTAATCTCGCCGGTCTCCATGTTCCTCACGCCTCGGGGGCGATCTCGGGCTGTGAGCCGACTAGACTGTGTCTGCAACCACGGATCTGCTATGGATCCTATTCCGCGACTAAGATACTGTTGTATTCTTCTCTCCCACTGCTCGGAGCAAAGCCCGGATCTGCACCAAACCTCGACCAGCCTCTGACTGGGAAGGTTGGATTGACTTCGCTATTCGGGCCGCAGCTGCAAGATTCTGGATCGGAGTTCGGTATACCTGAGTCGGAGGCGGAAAAAGTTGGCGTCGACTGGACTCGGGGATACGCTGCCGAGCACGTTCGTCAAGTGCGCTGGAGGTTCTCCAGTCGAGTGCGCTCAGCCAAGTTGGCTAGGCGTGCCTCTTCTAAGGCCTGGGCCTCAGGGGTTTCTCCAACGATAGGAGTGTGAAGCGCATCCATGTTCCAGCGGCAAAGTTCTTCCCTCCGCTGCGAAGAAAGGGGTTCGGGGCGGTACTCTTCGTGAACACGCGACGGATCGCCGCCCCCATCGCGTCCGTTTTCACGAGTGAAGCCAGGAAGACTGCATGGTCCATTGACCATCAAAACTTCCAGCGCGGGGTCGCTGCTGTCGCACTCGGATGCAGTCTCTACGGAGCCAGTCGAACAGGCCGTAGAGAGTTTCATCGGGCTCGATTGTCGCGACTTGGGGGGTGGCTGACTAGCGAGCCACCGCATGCCTCACCCACCGCTGAAGCCTCGATCGACCGGAACGCTTGCTCCGGCGGGCTGCAGGGAGGGAGGTCAGCACAGGAGCCGACCGATACTGAGTCGACAGCTGCCGTAGGAGGACGCCACGGACGCACGCGTGAAAGTGCGTTGCCCCGCGGATGGGGAGCGCCTCGACATCAAGTGGCGCTTCTTGGAGCCAAGCGGAGTCGTCGGCGACGAATACGAGCACACCGAGACGGATCTCGCGGCCCTTGGCCAAACCTCCGCCCAAAACCATGTTGATGGGGATCGGAAAAATCGCAACTTCTCCAACAAGTCGCTAAGACACCGGCCCCACGGTGGGCGCCAACTGTCGTGGTTCTAAGTCTGACAGTAGAATAGGGGGGTAGGGATGTAGAGGCAAGATCCTAGGTATGGAGGAGTTGTACACGCGAGGTTTACGAGTTCAGGCCCTTCTCGGAGGAAGTAACAACCCTACGTCTCGAAGCCTGGAGGCGGTCAACTGGATTATATGCGTGTGAGTTACAGGGGGTGCGAACCCTTGTGCCTGTGGAGGGGGTGGCTTATATAGAGTGCTCCCGGACTCCAGCTAGCCCACATCACAGAGGGTTTAAGGTACATTGAAGAGAGAATGTTACTGGTAACGCCCGCACTAAAGTGCTATAAATGACAATTAAGCCTATAAGTAAATGCTCGACCATTGCTCATGCAGAGTGGCTTTAGCTCTTCTGTCCGTCGAGTAACTTCTGCGATGGTCGAGTGACATTGATTCTTCCGAGTGGAATGTCTCTGGTCGAGTGGATGATGGTACCCTTCGAATGATCCAGGCTTTAGGGTGATGCCCTAGGGGAGGATGTCTAGGTCAGGTCTATGACCCTACCCTAGGTACACTCCTTCATCAGTGGTGGCCCCCGTGAGGTTTACGCCTTCGACGTCACCCCCCTCAGTTCTATTTTATTTATATTCAAATTTAATTCTATCCAGAGAGCTTCAAACAGCCAAAACTTCATACCATAAGTCCAAATGAATTGATTCTTTTTGCATTGTGTTCTTTATGAAGAAATCTAGTAGCTCACCAAATATGAGATTTTTCTCTGCTGTCTAGATTTTCTGGTGAATTTCAGAAGGGTTCTTGATGTTTTCTTTTGGTCTTTATAATTGTTTTCAGATAGTGAAGCTTGCTTTGAGGATCACCAGGAGGATTGTGAACCTCATCTGCACTAAGGCAAGCCACAACAACATTTTCATGGTGCCATTACAATATTTGTGATTTTTCAACTTGAATTAATGATTTAATCCATGCATCTAAATCACTAGTATATTATTTATATTCTGGCTAGTTGCTTGTTTAAGTTGATATGCTTAGTTTACAGAAAGTTTGAAGCTAACTAAGTTGGCTAAGTAACTAGAAGTAATAATTGTTATGAAGAAGTAATATGATTATGGATATAAGTAATTATTTTGAGTTATTTTTTTAGGAGAAAAATGATAAATTTGCTAAGTAAAGATTCCGTTTAAAGTGATGATTAATCATAACCAGGGAAGTGTTATGAGTTGTTGATGTCTATGCTTAGTGTGGATATAGTTGAGCCAGTTATTTCCGATGATATATGATGCATATATTTGTGTAGCACTTGCATGGCATGTTATGACACCGGTTACTTTCACGTTAAGTTGAACCTGCTAATAACTAAACTTGAATATATCGTTGACCGGGTCATGGTGCCACTGAATCGAGTTTTTCCCAGTGCAACCACATTTGCCTTTATGGGAAGGCCTTTATTCGGTCCGTTGTCATGCCTCTGGTCGGTGCCTCCAACGAGGGAAGGTTATGGGCATGAGGTACCCTGGCCCGGTAAGCAGACATAATCTCGTGTGCCCGTTGTTGATGTTGTGGTACCTTGTCCCCGTTTGGGCCCGTTTATGGTTTGCCACGACGGTGGTGTCTTTAGTAGACACGGGGCCACCCAGGACTAGCCCAGTGGGGAGTGAGTCGGAGTGGCCGAGAGAGTGTCATGGCAATGGATACGTTTAGTCGGAATGCCATTGGTCCACCCGAATGGGAGTGCGAGGCCATGGGTTCCGTGGTGTGGGTACAATGCACTACCTCTGCAGAGTGTGTTAAATCTATCGATAGCCGAGTCCACGGTACGGACACGCTCGAAAGTAGGTCACACCATGGGTCAACATTTAAATAAATTTTGCACACTAAGTTATGAATGTCGCACTGTTGAGAAGATGATGGTGGGTAAACCATCTTGATGTTGGAGGCCAAGTGTTGGTTATGGTTGTGATCGCCGGAAAGATCACTGTTTGAGACCAAGTGTTGGTCATGGTTGTGATCGCCGGAAAGATCACCGTTTGGTTACAAGTTAACCGGATCCAAGACCACGAGGTTGGTCCGTTTGTGATCCGAGAGTGATCATCGTTGGTAAGCAAGTCCGAGAGAATTTTATCACGAGATCATGATCACAACATGTATGATATGTTGTTGCATTGCTAATTGGTTAAGTATCATGATATTGTTTGTCATTATGCTTATGTTTGTTGTGAGCTTGCAAGTACATTCAATGTACTGACCTGGCGTGTCATGCCAGCTTCCAGGAAAGTCTCGTCGGAAAGGAGTGCTGTCCGAGTCTAGATAGTGTCCACATCGGTGTCCCTGTGCTATGGAGTTCCGCTACGATGTTGTTCCGCTGCCACGTAGTTGTTCTGATCGAGGCCCCTTTATGTTCACTAAATAATGTACATATTGTTCAGTCGCACCATGTGTGCCGCTTGGCCTCGCCACTGCTGTAATATAAACTATGATCCGCTAGCATCAATAAAGCGGTTGTTTTCTGTACCAAGATGTTGTGTGTTGCCAGAAGACATGGTCTCTGGGCTGGCAATGCATGGTAAACCGATTGCTCTGAGCCGGGGTGACACACTATCCCCCTAGGAGCATGTGCGTAGTGCTTGGTTTTGATGACTTGTAGATTTTTGCAATAAGTATGTGAGTTCTTTATGACTAATGCTGAGTCCATGGATTATACGCATTCTCACCCTTCCGCCGTTGCTAGCCTCTCTAGTACCGCGCAACTTTCGCCGGTACCATAAACCCACCATTTACCTTCCTCAAAATAGCCACCATACCTACTGAGATATATTGCCATGCAACTTTCCATCATTGTCATATTGCTTTGCATGATCATGTAGTTGACATCGTATTTGTGGCAAAGCCACCATTCATAATATTTTCATACATGTCACTCTTGATTCATTGCACATCCCGGTACACTGCCGGAGGCATTCATATAGAGTCATATTTTGTTCTAAGTATCGAGTTGTAATTCTTGAGTTGTAAGTAAATAAAAGTGTGATGATCTTTTGTATTAGAGCATTGTCCCATGTGAGGAAATAAAAAAAGAGAAAGGCAAAAGAAAAAGAGAGAAGCCCCCCCCCCCAAAAAAGAGAAGGGACAATTCTACTATCCTTTTTCCACACTTGTGCTTCAAAGTAGAGAGTCTCTTATTTTGTCACTTTCATATACTAGTGAGAATTTTCGTTAGAGAACTTGGCTTGTATATTCCAATAATGGGCTTCCTCAAAATGCCCTAGGTCTTCATGAGCAAGAAAGTTGGATGCACACCCACTTAGTTTCTTTTGTTGAGCTTCCATATATTTATAGCTCTAGTGCATCCGTTGCATGTCAATCCCTACTCAATCACATTGATGTCTATTGATGGGCATTTCCATAGCCCATTAATACGCCTAGTTAATGTGAGACCATCTTCCTCCTTTTGTCTTCTCCACAACCACCATTCTATTCCACCTATAGTGCTATGTCCATGGCTCACGCTCATGTATTGCGTGAAAGTTGAAAAAGTTTGAGAATATTAAAGTATGAAACAATTGCTTGGATTGTCATCGGGGTTGTGCATGATTTGAATATTTTGTGTGATGAAGATGGAGCATAGCCAAACTATATGATTTTGTAGGGATGAACTTTCTTTGGCCATGTTATTTTGAGAAGACATGATTACTTTGTTAGTATGCTTGAAGTATTATTATTTTTATGTCAATATTAAACTTTTGTCTTGAATCTTTCGTATCTGAACATTCATGCCACAATAAAGAAAATTACATTGATAATTATGTTGGGTAGAATTCCCCATCAAAAATTCTGTTTTTATCATTTACCTACTCGAGGACGAGCAGGAATTAAGCTTGGGGATGCTTGATACGTCTCCAACGTATCTATAATTTTTGATTGCTCGATGCTAGTATATTATCTATTTTGGATGTTTAATGGGCTTTAATATGCTCTTTTATATTATTTTTGGGACTAACCTATTAACCAGAGGCCCAGTGCCAGTTTCTGTTTTTTTGCCTATTTTAGAGTTACGCAGAAAAGGAATACCAAACGGAATCCAAACATAATGAAACCTTCGCGATGATCTTTCTTGGATCAAAAGCAATCTAGAGGACTTGGAGTTGATGTCTGGAACTCCGCGAGGTGGCCACGAGGCAGGAGGGCGTGCCCAGGGGGTAGGCGCGCCCCCACCCTCGTGGGCCCCTCGTAGCTCCACCAACGTACTTCTTTCGCCTATATATAAACTCTTATACCCTAGATCGATCGCAGAGAGCCACGAAACCACTATTCCACCGCCGCAACCTTCTGTACCCATGAGATCCCATCTTGGGGCCTCTTTCGGCGATCTGGCGGAGGGGGAATCGATCATGTAGGGCTTCTATATCAATACCATAGCCTCTCCGATGAAGCGTGACTAGTTTACCACAGACCTTTGGGTCCATAGTTATTAGCTAGATGGCTTCTTCTCTCTCTCTCTTTGATTCTCAACACAAAGTTCTCCTCAATGTTCTTGGAGATCTATTCGATGTAATACTCTTTTGCGGTGTGTTTGCCGAGATCCGATGAATTGTGGGATTATGAACAAGATTATCTATGAATATTATTTGGTTCTTCTCTGAATTGTTATATGCATGATTTGATATGTTTCCAAGTCTCTTTGAATTATTAGTTTAGTTTGGCCTACTAGATTGATCTTTCTTGCAATGGGAGAAGTGCTTAGCTTTGGGTTCAATCTTGCAGTGTCCTTTCCCAGTGACAGTAGGGGCAGCAAGGCACGCATTGTATTGTTGCCATCGAGGATAAAAAGATGGGGTTTATATCATATTGCTTGAGTTTATCCCTCTACATCATGTCATCTTGTTCAAAGCGTTACTCTGTTCTTATGAACTTAATACTCTAGATGCATGCTGGATAGCGGTCGATGTGTGGAGTAATAGTAGTAGATGCAGAATCATTTCGATCTACTTCACACGGATGTGATGCCTATGTTCATGATCATTGCCTTAGATATCTATATCTATATCTATCTATCTATCTATCTATCTATCTATATCTATCTATCTATCTATCTATCTATCTATCTATACCTATACTAATTACAGACTCCCAAAAAATTACCACGTTAATTAGAAATTAGGAGCCGCTCATCTTTCGTGGGACCAAGTTATTATGGTCGAGATTTACTAATTGAAGGAGCTCCCACGTATCCTAAAAAAAGAAGGAGCTCCCACGTTAGCTATCCACAACCCTTAGATGAAAAAACTCACGCCTAGGTTTCTTTGGCCGAACTCTTTCCAATGACTTCTGAAAGAAAAAAAAGCCTGAGCTTTGCCTCTTCCTTCCTACGTCCACATCGTCGTTGTTCTGGAGCGATCTCTGGCGTCGTTCAGCCACCTCAACGTGTTCTCCTTCTATGTCATCCATGACTCAAAATTCCACTCTGCAATTGAAATCTTGATGCAATTTCTCCTAATATCCTCCTCTGATCTGTCTCCTCTCCAGTCTCCAAGAAATTTCTCCCATTAACCTCCCAGATCTATTTCCTTTCCAATCTTTAAATCCCCTTGGTTTCAACTAACGCCATGTTTTTCCAGAACAGTGAATCAATTGTCAATGGCAGGATATTAGATGCACCAGAACAGATTGTGTACGGACGGATGGTTGAAGAAGATTAAGGGGCCGTCATCGTCGGAGAGGTTGCTGGGTGGACGCACTATGAAGGTAAGTTAAAAAGGGAAAGGCCAGTCGCTAAACAAGAATGCTGGGTTTACAAGAGATAAAACTCTACGTCTCTGCAAGGGACCGATTGCACAATTGGAGGTTTCACCCAATTAGAGAAGCAATCTGGGGTGGATCAAGGGCTTGATTCAATATCTTCTAATGAGTTTATTCCATATATGTTCCACCAAGATGGCATGGAACTCTTAAGATTTGAAATCCTGGGCATCAGATATGGGTATTGAAGGCAGCTAAGGGGCGACATATCCCTTGCGTAAGGGCATAGGTAGAAGAGGCGCACTTCTGGTTCGAGAGCTTGGACCAACATTGTACATCGGTCATCATGGGGCCTGCTGGAATTGGATATTTGTATGTGCAGTTCATTTTCTGCTTCCAATAATTCTTGAATTACATTCTGCTCATTACATACACTTCTACCTACAACTGACCTGTTATAATACAGTGGGAAATTTTAGATGCAGACCAAGGAAACAAGTTGCTGATGGAATATCATGCATCGTTGCTGAGGAGATTAGTCATTTTCGCATTACCTACTTTTCTGTGATATTTCAGGTTTCAGGTTTGTCCTCAATGCTATCCTTTCACAATGTTTTGTTAGATATAAATAATATGGATTGGGCAATTGCTATGCTTGCTGTGAAAACACACATGTCTTTTGCATATTTATAAGCTCTGAAGAAACTAGGAATATCATGGGTGATTAGGGCATCTAACTTATGGGTTGAGATCTAATTAGAGATTTCCTACAAATTCCACCTTAATCCGCACTTCATAACATTTTTAATTCTGCGTAAAAGTGGAGTCATCCCTGCCTACGCTTTGGTAAGCCAAGGATGTATAGGCCTGCGCTCCTGTTTTTACGCTAAAAAGAGCACTCCTCGCTGAGTATGCTACATTTTTTTGAGTTGGAGAGCACACTTCATTAAGAATGGAGCAGCGAATGTTCTACGGTTTTATAGGTCCTCTCCATGGCTGTGCTATTCCTCCTACCTGTCCGCTTCACGATCTTACTAACGTCCGTGAAACTGTCATTCAATATCTTCTTCCATTGTTCCTTCAAGCTGTTTGTTAGGCTCTTCACCTCGGCCAGCTCGCCATAGCTGCACGGCCCTCCTGAGAAGCCACCGGTTGTCTATGCTCATCATATTCCTATTCATAGGCAAAACCAGACGCAGACCCAATCGCAAAGGATGATGGGATCACGGGAGGAAGAGACAAGGTACTGTCTCAAGTCTCATACATATTGATAAAGGCAATAAAACTATGTTGCATGGGGAAAGATCAACATGGCTGCAATACTGGGAGTAGGCCACCTGCTCGGTGTGCATGATATTCCAGTAGGCGCACCTGCTCCAGCCGAGCCGTGTGGTATTCTATGGGGCAGCGTTGCAGTGGATATGGGACGCACACATGATTTCCCGATTGGAGACGGTGCACATGGGTGGCTGCCGTCGGCATGGATGTGTATTGTTCTTCTAACCCTTGGGAAAAAGAGTTTGTCTCATGTATGTTACTCCTGCTAGAGCAACAGAATAAACATTTGCAACATGGCCCTTTTCTCTGCCCAGTTCTAATTATCCCACCTCGATCCACCTGTTTGAACTTGCACATGGTTACCATATGTCTGAGATAATATTTATAGAAATATAGCTATGTTTTTTCTTTTGATTTTTGTGTTGATTTACAGGTGAAAAGGTAGCTGACGACATATCCTTCCGAGCAATGTTAAAGTTAGCGAATTTGTGATATATATAACACATTGCATATTATACACTAGCAGTAATCGTATACTGATTATGTAACCGTGGTTCGTGTGTTGCGTGCATATTTTTTATAGAAGATGCTATATGCTAATCCATTTCTTTGCAAGTTTTTCTCTCGCACATCTTGCTTCCTATCGATAGATACATGTTGAGAAGCTAAGTCCAATTTATTGGGATGTACAAGATTGCGGGCCGGATTGATGCCCTTTTACCAGGGAAAAAGTAGCAACAACAACAGTGTTTTGTGCCCGCGATGGCATAATCCAAGTCTGTTGATGTGTTTGACACTTATGGCTGTACTCGACGCTCCTCAATTTATGTAAGTTTATATCTCTGTAGAAGTTTATGGACGGAACTGGGGATCATGTATGTATAGAATGCATGCCTCATAAAAGTTAGACCTTCGGATGTTTTTCTCTCATGGCTATGTGCATTTTTCCGTACAGATGGTTTGTTAGACTGTTATTTCTTAAATATGGTATCCATCAGATCGTCCAAAGCATGTACTGTATTCATTACAAGTAGAACATGTCCTGCGTTCTAAGTTTCCTATTTTGTTCTGACTAATATTTTGTAGAGATAGGAGAGAAAATGGAGTGATTGGCGATTCTACGGGCCGTCCATCCACTGCGATCAAACGGTGGAGAAACTAGAGTTACGAGGAGTTATGAGACTAAAATTACATGAAATTACAAATAGTGGTGGGACCATTACAAAACTAGGGTGGGGCTAGTCATTTTATAAAAGGGTAGTTCTGTCCAATTTTAGTCAAGGCCAAATCATATTCACACCCTCACTGTGTGGCCCGACACATCTGGGTCGTTCCTGATTCCAATTTTAGTCAAGGCCAAATCATGTCCACTCTTCCCGTAGAAAACTTGTTCGAGCCCTATCAGTTCGAAGCAGCAGGGTAGGATAGGGCGGAGCCGCCGGTGACCCCGGCGGTGGCAGTGGCAGCAGCAGAGGGGGGCCGCGAGGATGGCCGCTGGGACGAGGAGGCGGAGCCGATGACCCCGGCGGTGGCGGCGGCAGAGGGGGTCGGTGATGATGGCCGATGGGACGAGGAGGCGGAGCCGATGACCCCGGCGGCGGCAGCGGAGGGGTCCCAGGGGCTCTAGGACCGATGTCTGATGCAGCCGTGGTTCCTCGCTGTCAAGAGCTAGATCGAGCGCACGGCCTTTTGGAAAATTGGACGAATGGGCGTCCGAGAGGCACTCCTTGCCGGATCACGCTGCTGCTGGCGTAATCCAGGCCGGATCTGTGGAGAGCCCGGCGCAGCACCGTCTACAGGTCCATATCTCTTACAGTCTTACTCTACCTTATTCCTTGTAAGTTCACGGCTTCCATTGTTCTTCAGTTCTGGTTAGTAGTTGGAAACTGTAAAAGTATTGCAATTGGTTAGTAGATGGTTGTTGTTCTGCGACTAGACTGACCATCCAGCTTTAAATTTTAGTGTAATCTCAAGATATTGCAATTGAACTCTTCTTAAGGTAATTCTCTGTTTTATCTGAACTCACTAAGATTATTTGCTTTTTCTTTGGTCTTTTGCGCATTTAAAATGCCAGAGAAAATTTTGTCAATCTCTTTATTTTCACACAAAACCTAAGGTGTTCCCCATTTATAATTTAGAGACAAGCATCTTGTCAAAGCTTAGGCTTACAATGGAGACACCATCAATGGCAATTTCAAAGTTCTGTGCCTGATATGTCAGTAGCTTTCTAATCTCCCACCTCACGCGCTGAAATTAAAGGGGAAAGGAGCAAACAATGAGCACCCACAAGTAATATATTCTGCCAAATATATACAAGCATGCCTACACAATGCTAGTAATCATCGTTGTGTAGAATGGCGCCATACATTGTGGAGCAAGGCCAGAACTATGTTTCTTCACCTACATTTGCACAGATGAGCAATTATTGTCTTCTTGCCTTTTTCAGGTATTTGGCAATGTTGGCTCTTGGGCTGCCCAATTGATAACTGAAGCTGGTGGCAAGGTGGTCTCCATCAGAGATGTCACAGGGGCTGTCAAGAACTCCAATGGCGTTGACATAGCCAAGCTGATGAAGCACTCGGCAAAGAACCGCGGGATCAAGGGCTCCGACAAAAGGCGACGCCGTCGACCCGACCTCACTGCTCACGGAAGAGTGCGACATGCTCATCCCGGCAGCTCTGGCAGGAGTCATAAACAAGTAATCTTCTTCTTCCTCGTCCAAGCTCACTTCATCCTATCTTCTATGAGATTAATGCTCTGAAGCTCAGTTATAGTATCCTCCTGGCTGTTATTTTTTCTTCTATATCTTAAAACATTTTTGTTAATAAATAGTCCTTTCGATTTTCTTCTTCTCCTAGGGACAATGTTGATGCCATCAAAGCAAAGTACATCATCAAAGCTGCTAACCACCCAACAGACCCCAAGGCCGAAGAGGCAAGAACACCAATGTTTTGGCACAAAACTAAGCTGCATTTGTTGACACATTTCACACATTGACTGACAGTAGAGAAGTGTACATGTTCGCGCTGCAGATTCTGGCAAAGAAGGGCGTGCTGATCCTACCGGACATACTGGCCAACTCCGGCGGAGTGATGGTGAGCTACTTCGAGTGGGTGCAGAATCTCCAGGGGTTCATGTGGGACGAGGAGAAGGTGAATCGGGAGCTCAAGACGTACATGACCCGCGCCTCAAACATGTTCTGATTATTTAGGCAGTGTATGGTGCCATATAAAATGGACAGTAATTATGTATAGTATATCTTTGAAAACCAGAATTGGCTCAATTTGGAACAATGCCTGCTTTATATGAATTTCTTGCCCGCTTTGCACGCGTTGCTATAAGTGCATTACCATACCTCAGCCATAATCATCCTTGACAAATATGGCAATCACCTTTAGTATGGAACAGAAGAAGCATGCACAACCTATTTTGTCAATGAGCAAGTTTAGCATATGTTTGTACATTGCTGATCTAGTTAGTAAGCAGAACTCTGTTATAGTAAAACTAGCTAGAGGATCACCGCACCACACGTTGTCACAACTTCAGTTTCTGGAATGGTATGGTTGATGGCACTAGCCCCTCCTCAAGATGGAGGTCATGGGTTTGCAGGGGGCATACTGGAGATTTTCAGATTTAATTGTTTGAATGTATCTTTATTTCATTTCAGATTGTGTCAAGTCTTGTGTACTACTCCCTCTGCTCCATTGGTTCACAATTATAAGATGTTTCTAACTTATATTTGTGTCTGCTCCATCCATTTATAAGATGTTTCAAACTTATATTTGTGTCTGCTCCATCCGTTTATAAGATGTTTCTAACTTCTATTTATGAACGGAGGGGTACTAAATATGAGCTTCTATCTACAAACTTGTGTCCGCGATCTATTTGTGACGACTTCTCCCAAGGTAGGAGCTAATTTTGTATGTATACTTCTCTTGATTCGTTCTATGTTGTCAAGTTCTCATTCATTTGGTGATCTTCTGTAATATTTGTGTTCGTTGATCATGGCCAAGTAAATCAAATTGAGTTTCCTATTAAGGCCTGATGCTTACATCGAAACTGAACAAAATATATAGTGAAATAATCAAATGATAACAAAGCTTTGCACGATCCTCTACACTTTTTATGCTAATCTGAATAATCTCACTTGAATCTAATAAAAATGCATCATCTTGTCTATAGCTTCTAACAGCCACCAGTAAAAACTGATAATCTTATCTACAGCAATCTGGAGCTCCTTTATCTTCTCTTGTTGTGCAACATCCTTCTTATCATGTTCTTGCGCCTTTCCTTCCATCTCTTCTAACCACCCATCCTGAAATTGCACAGTTTTTTAAATAAAAAAATGCACTGTGGTATTGATGTAAGCATATTTGTTTCCTACTGCTGCCTTGTGTATGGATCATTCTGAACATTAAAGATGATACCTGAGCTACTCAAAGCAGATGACATTGCCAGATTATTCTTTTGAACTTTTCGAGTGAGAGTCAAAAGCTGAGTATCTAGAGTTCCATTCACTGCCTCTGTAGATTAATATCTGCTCATTGTCAAATGACAGAAGAACACAAGGAACAAGATCATACATATAGAGAACCACATAATTTAGGTCTATATTGGAATCTCTAAAAAGACTTATATTTAGGAACGGAGGGAGTACACGGTAACATAACGGAGGAGCCATAATCTAGGTTCCTTCAAGTGCTCCTCATCTCGACCCCGACTACCGGTCATCTAGTACCGAGACCCTGATTAGTGGTACGGGACGTGTGATGCCTGTACTAGTAGTATGGCTCCTCTTATGATCATAGTGGGTCCGAAGGACTAAGATCGGTACTAGTGGGCCCCGACGAGTATGATCATGCGGACGCATCAGTAGCACAATGTGTCCTCTAATTTTACTACTACCACTAGTATGGGTAGTCCGAACCCAAAACTACATTGACATGGCGACGGCCAGGTGGGCTGTCCCACTACAAGTTCAAGCTTTAGAGCTGGATTATTGTCCCAAGTAGTGTTTACATTATTTTCGAACCAACAATCAGTTTTCATTCAAGTGACAATTGTGAGACTATGTTTACAATAATAGGCTTTCAACTTTGAGTTGTTACTCAATTTTTAGATGAAATGTTCCTTTGATGCCCGCACACTAAATTGTGGCTTTTACTATTTTTGTATTGCATATGCCGCACTAGTCCAAACCAGTGTTATGTTCATAACGTCAATTAAACGACCAGTTTTACTAAGAATGTCACTACATTTTGGATTTCCTTTCCTTTAGATGTTTATACAGGAATGAATCAATCAAGTTTCTACCAAAATAGAACTACAGAATCAGTCCTTCCAGTTAAACATTTGGGAGCTGATAGGATGCAAATTTGCACAGGCACATTTCATGAGACAAGTAAAGAGTATTAGCTAACATTTTGGGTACAATTTGTCAAAATGCATATTTTCCATCATATAGTTGTACATGTACCTGGGTATAACCAATCAGATAGCACATTGGTTGAATCAGTTTCAGAGTTCAGGGTCAGTACATGACAAGCCAGTACTAAAATGATCACCTATCAATAAGCTTAGGATAGCCCCAAACATGTAGTCTCCAATGCTCCTTCTGTACAAGCATTTCAGGCGACAACAATGTTCGTTGGCATAAAAAATGAGCAGGAGGACTCGACCAACTCCATTTGAAATAGTGCTACATAAGGGCACGCTAACTGAAACAGATTTTCAGCAATGGTGAACAACAAGACCAATTCCACAAATAATGTACAGAAGTAGTAGAGCAAGCACAACACAATGTCACTAATAAACATATAAATGGGTGCCTTCTTCATAGAATGCAGACCCTGGTCGCAATCAGTCATGATACATATGATAGGGTACGTACTCTGATTACATAGCATCCTAATTAATCCATCACACTCTACAAGTTTTCTTTTGCAGGTACACTCTGCAAGTTATAACAAAGATAGTTACTAGAATTGCAAGTAAGGAAATGCAGCTGTCTTCTCTTCCTTGCTTAAGCCTTTGTCCATTCAAAAGCTCCCACATATCCTTTTTCTTCACATGGCAACCCTGTTTCAGAGAAAGCAGAGGAGGTTCAGGATAGCGGCGCACAAATTTCCTTGCTGGAACCTAAACATTACATAGCAGGTTCACAAATTTACTACTCATATTGCGGCACACAACTCCAAAACAGCAGCTTCGTAAGCTCATGATTAGATGCTGTGTAAATTAAGCATGATAGGTCAATTCTGAACTACATATGGCAATCTCACTTTTAGGAAAGGAGGATCATCATACACATATATAGCTCATTTCATCTGGGGCAGGGGCTATGGGAGAGGATTTCACTCGAAACGGAAGCAGTATATACCTGACTGATGTGAACCATTGTCCCAGATGTATTCACAAGAGTCTAGAAGATGTGCTCAATCAACTGTCACAAAAACAAATAAATTATTATTTGCCTAAGTTGGTACAAGGAATGTACAGGTGCCAAAATCTCATCACACTAGCTAAAAGATGACAAAAAAGTCTTGTTAAGATATGTCAAAATTTATTCACTGGAGAGAGGAAGAGTTGAATGTAACATAATCCGAGGGATAAACTTGATCTGAATATGTCAAATGTGACTATGAAATTCTTTCTTAAGTCTGGCATACATAAACAGAACATCGAAAGCTTTTCAAATCAACATTGCAGAAAACTAAAAACAACTGCGAAATTTCACAATACCTATGTATCATATGTGCAAACCCATGCAGTAGGAATACTTAAGCCGCAGCTCAAATGAGGTCGGCCAGATAGATCCTGCATACAAGGGGATAAGGAATGAACAACAAGCAGGTATGCTCAACACAGCAAAACTCAATGGTTTAGTACAGATTTACATATTCACTGCATTATGGAAGAACAAGCATGTAAGCCAAGATATGAAGTTAAATAATTGCAGCTCTCTCACTACCATTCAAGTCTTCATTTTGTCTGAGATAGATGAGTCTGAAAAACAACTATTTTTCAAAAAATTGACAGGAGCTCTGTCATTTCCATTAGAGAAGAGAGAATATTGTCTCAAGCTAGTTATTCGAAAAATTGACAGGAGCTTCATCATTTTTATTGCTAGGTTCGTAGTAAGACTTAACATTGCTGCCTGTGCAAAATTAACTAGATGTATGGTTGTTTGAGTTATACATGTTTCTACTTACAAGGTTATATCTGAAAACAGAACTAAATAGACATTTTAAATATATTTCAGTCATAATATGACCATTTCCTGCAACCGTAACTATGAAATCCAAATTTCCTTGGTTCAGTTTTAGTAAATGTCTGATCTTTAACTTGCAGATTCACGCTACTGTAACCAAGGACATGACCGAAGCCAAACAAACACTAGGCTTTGCCTACTGATGTGCAAAACAAAAACAAACTAAATGCAGATTCAGCTCCCATCATCCTGAACTACTCTGACTAAGCCCATGGCCCTCATCCAAATCATTTCCTTAATCCTACAAACAATGGTAGCCACCTTCTGGTACTCATGCCTGCATATCATAACAGCAGATGCTTCACTGCAGGAAAGCATGTGGTAATTGCCTAACTGCAGAACCAGGAATTTTTTTTTG
>NC_041392.1:586608477-586613234 GCF_002162155.2 Triticum dicoccoides | reverse complement strand
CAGAACAGCAATATCTACTTGCTTTTTACTTCATGATTGTTGCACTAACGAGACTGACTAAATATGAGCTGGCTCAAAGCCTAGGTTGCATAGCAATTGGTTTAAATTTGCAGCTAAAGGAAGGAACACCATCCTGGAAGAAAATTATACTCCCATATGCAAAACAACCAGCTAGACAAAGACGCAAAATAATCAGAGAAGCCAGCAAAATGTTTAGTTAGTACAGTACCATTTTCGCCTTGAGTGCAGCTGACGTTACATTCAACTGAAGATAAGGTATTACAGGCTTTTGCCTTCTAACCGTGGAATTAACAACAGTTTTCTCAATCTAGTGTGATGGGAAGGTAATGGGAGGGGGTCACGGAAGTGGGTGGAGGAAGGGTGGCTACCTGCCTACGGACTGGTCCGCGGCGTTGCTCGGCATGACCGGATGCTCGACGGAGGGATGCGCTGCAGGGGGCGGTGGGGCAGAGGAGGCTTCGGCGGGCTCGGCACGCCGTGCCTGATGGCATGCAGTTCCTGCGGCTCCTGGCGGCGGGCCAGAAACCTGGCGGCAATCCAGCGGGATCCCTTGATTGCGGCGGCGACGAGGTCCGGCGGGATCCCTTGATGGCGGCGGCGGCGAGGTCCGGCGGGATCACTTGATTGCGGCGGCGGAGAGGTCCGGTGGGATCCCTTGTTTGCGGTGGCGGCTTTGGACGGAAACTGGATTAGGGGAGGGGCGAGAAAAAGTATAGGCAGCTGCGGCTGTGTGACGATTTGGGGCAGCGGCGGCGCGACCGACAGGAGGGACGCCGTCGTCGCCACGGTCGAGGGTCGGGTCGGCGGCGGCGGCGGCTGTGCGAGGTGATTGAGGAGGATAATAACTGACAACGATGAAGGCTGTGCGAGGGATTGACTAGCGACTGGATTGACCGGCTAATTTACTACTCTACCCTGTTCGCACATAAAAAACCTTTAAATGATTTCTTTGATCCGACGGTTAGAAAAAATCAGTGGCGGAGTTACACGAAATTACGAATCGTAACTCGTCAATCACCGTAATGCACACACTATCAACTTCTAATATTATATTTGAGTACTTCTCTTTAGATGTACTGGATATATAATATATAATGTAATATATGTCCAGTTTTGGGAATTTTTATGTATGTTTTTTATAAAGTTCTGTAGCGTTTTCTTGTAATATATACTATACATACAATTTTTTAATACAATTTTGTTAGAATTTTTCCATTCTTGCAATTTTGTTACCCATATGCAGAATATGATGCAAGGTGTCAATTAGGCAGCAGAAACACACCAGTGCCATTTTTTTAATACATGTACGCCTATTAGTTTTTCTTTATTATGTTTCATACAAATATTGTATCACCATTGATTGCAAATGACATTATTTCGTCTTTTGCTCCCAGGCCTGAAATCTCTACTACTATTAAACAATCAAACAAGAACTTTCTTACATGCACCCCGCAATTAGTCCCACAATAACGCACGAGCCAATCAGCACCACACAATTAGGCCAACAAGTCTCAATCTAACGGCCATCATTAATCCAATACCTCTACGGTGTGCACTTAGCATTTACCAATGACTGACCGTACTTCACCAGGAGAGTAGTAGTCGAACGACCAGCCCCGCGCGTCCCCTACAATCACGGAAATCAGATCGCAAACTAACAACTAGCCCAGCGTCCCCTACAATCACGGAAAATCAGATCGCAAGCTAAGGGAACTTCACGCCCTTGACCTTGACCTCACCGCCAGGCACATACGCCGCCAACCAACGGCGTCTCCTGCCTGCGCGGCGACCACGCCGCACTGCACCGTCCCGTCACCTCCGTGCACGATCGCCATCGCCGATTGTTGCCGCTCGTAGCGTGGCATCCGTCCTGCGAGATCGCCATTGCCCAGGAGAGAGCCTGCCACGGCACCCGCACCGCCGTGCCCGCCCTGCACTGGCACCCACGCCGCCGCGCACACGCCCGCCGGGGCAGGGCGCCAGCGCCTGTCGCGTCCCCTGAACCAGCCGGGCACACGCAGCTGTGATTCTTCCGAGGACTTCTTCAGGTTCGACTTCTTCCTTTGACTGTTGCAGCATTACTCATGATTAGATTTTTGATAATAGAGTTCTAACTAATAAACAGTTGCACAGCAAAATGCTATAAGCCTTTCATTTTACATACTGACTATATGAGGATAATGAAACTGGATTTGTGTTGCACAAATTGCCTTTACTATATCAAGTAAATACAGGAAAGTGACTTTACTATATCAAGTTCCATCAACATGACCACCAACACAATCGTTCTACAAAGTAATATAGCATCTATCCAGCTCCAGGGTGTTACAATGAATTGTATAAATCTGTATAAACCCACTTTTGCACACCACATGATTGAGAATGTGCATGATTATTTAAACTGAAAACATCTGGAGTACACGTGATCCATTCTAATTCTGAAAACTAAAGAAGTCGCACTTCCTGCTCCCTGAGTACAAAATGGTGCATTTGAATGTCTGTTTGTTGGAACTATGCAACTTTAGCATATCTTTTTTTTTCATGTGCATCTCCTAATAGGTGAGAGCATCAACAACATTTTGTTGATCTATCATGAACCGGTTTAGAATATATGTTTTTGCAGGACTAATGCTTGTGGTAAGCCATCTAAGAAATATTTAGAGTTGCCGACAAAGGTAATCTGGAAGTATGATTTAGTAAACAAATATGCCCGACCATCACATCAAGGAAATGTTCCATATACAACTACATGAATTTCTTAGAACAATAAAAATATTGTGCAATGCAACGAAGATTCAAAACATACTCTTTGATTCAGACTTGTTGCTCCCATCCCCTTTCGGTACCAAAAAGTGTTCAAGTTTTGTACCTGATCTGGAATCCAAACCCCTGGCTTGCTGAATGACTCGAGCAGGTCAGAACCACATAGCAGCATTACCTTGACACTTCCTGAGACAAAACGCAAGTCGTAAACAACTGATTTATATATAGTGTTATAGTACTGATACAATTGGTGATCCAACAATGTGAGAGAAGACACTAATGTGTTGCAACAACAAAAATCATTGTCACATACCTTGATCAGCTAAGCCGTCCTTGCACAGAAGAATTCTTAACTCTTGAGAGAATGGTCAAGGTACGCTGATGACCTTTCTGCATTGCCTGTATCAAGAACACAAGAATGTGTCCATCAAATGAACACATCATCCGAACTGAAAGTACCTTATGTGATAGCGAAAATCCAATGGTACGCATGTACTGATAACATGAAAAATCAGGTTATTATGCATGGGTCAACCATCACGAAAGACGAGCTTCAACATGCCAATTCGCAGAGGCGAATCCGGTGAGCAGACGGCAAGAGGTCATGAGCAGCCCCAAATTGCAAATTCGGTCATGAGAATGTGGTGTTAACACAAACCCATACACATTTCCAGTTCTGCATAGTACCTTCTTCTTGTTAGCATCGGTTCACCAGGGACATGTATCCATTAAGGCAGTAACATCCCAGCACCGACTACCCTCGCTGCTGCAACTCATCCTTCGCAAGCTCTGTACGTATGAAACAAGAGATGGGGTAATATGCAATCTATTTGTTCTGATTCTCAGCCTATTCTAATATTAACACAACACTTCAGAGTTGCTAAACAGATTTAACAGGTGCTGCGGCTTACCAAACATGCCTGTGCATGTAGGTGGGAAGGTTGAAGCTCCCGATGGCCACCAGCACAACACCACCCCGCCTTCCCCCGTCTCTGCGGTCATCCAGTTGAATAAGGGAACGCATGGTGGACTAGGATGACTCTGAATAACGCAAGTGAAGAAATCCAAGATTGGGGTCTTTTCTTTCTGCTTACAGATTTGGATCCGTGGACAACTTCTCTGTGGGGACGGGAACTTCCACCTCCTCCAAGGCCATGGCCACAGCCGTCCTCTTCAAATTCCCAGCTGAGCAAGAAGCCAGCACAAAATCTTCGCTTCTCTCTTCCTGGGGTCGGCGTGCGCCCCCCGCCTGAGAGGTCGGTAGTCCGGCGTGTGCGGTAAGGGGCCGGCGTCACCGGCGAGCATGCCAAGCTCGACCGCCTCCTCGAGCACTTCGACGGCCGAATTCAAAGGAGGAGTGAGGTGGAGCAGGGGCATGCACGTCCGCCGGCGTGGGTGATGAAGGGGAGGGGCGGCCTTACAGGGAGCGCTAGCTATGGAGGGAGGGATCTGGCGACCATGGAAGATTAGGGAAGGGAGGAGAAAAGACAGGGGCAGTGGAATGACTGGCTTTTTTTAGTACAACTACAATATATACTAGCAGTGTCCAGAGAAGGATTGTGAGTGACTGTGGCGTTGTCCAAACCAATTTTCTTTCATCCTCTAGAAAAATACTTTTCTTTTATAGGGCATGTTCGATTTTGGGTGCCATTTCTTTAATCATCACGGCTTGTTATGATCATGATGATCAGTTGATGGTTTAAAAAGTTTCGTATAAATATCTATAAAAATTAAATAAAACTGAATATATTTTATGTTTTGTAATCCTGTAGGTCATCTTGTGGAGTACTTCACCGGAGATATAAATTTTATGGGTCTATCAAAACTAACTAACTCTGATTACTACTTTATAGGATCATATGACATATTTTAGAACAAAACTACCTGTCATTTTAGTGGATGAGGAATAAAATGATGATATTACAAGAAATCAAGACTTGAAAGATGACGGAAACAACACAGACCCCAAAGAT
>NC_041392.1:586604892-586608210 GCF_002162155.2 Triticum dicoccoides | reverse complement strand
TCACCCGAAGTTGAGCTCATCTCACAATCATTTATCCTTTCACCGACTGTCACTCCAACAAACGATGACTTAATAGAGTAACTTTGTTCATCGGTATGATTGATGATGTCCCTTTATTAGAGTAAGACATATTTTTTCATATTTTAAAGTATGAAGGAAATGAAGTTGACGAGGAAGTTTTTGATATATATTTTAAAGTACGAAGGGAACCAAGCTCAAACCAATATCCCATCGGATGAAGCACCATAGATCGTATCAATAAATGGACCTTCAAGAGATAATGGTGTTTAGTTGTGTTTTTTTAAATTATGTAACAAATTATAATAGAATTATGTGATCATCAATGTTATATGAAGACATGTTTATGGGTCGTATGTTACATGCGCGCTCATATCACTGAGCATAAGACAGATTTGAATGGGTCGGTAAAAAACTCGCTAGAAGAGAAAATATACTTAAATAGATGTTTTTATTGTAGATTATGATACGTGCGTTGCACATGCATGTGTACTAGTAGCAAAAAACAATCTAACCACACTCTCAAATTTGAGAAAATCCGAACTTTATTCTTATGTGTAAATGTTCACACTAACATTGGAATATCAAATTGTCGGTGTACAAAAAGAGGGGTACACTTTTTGTACCCCTATAACTGTGCACGGGCAGTCTGAGCCACCACTACTAGGGAAAAGGCTAGCAGCAGCGTGGGTTTTAGACCTAGCAGTAGCGCGGGGTTGTGCGCTACTGATAAGGCGCTACAGCTAACGAATAGCGGTAGCGTGCCTCCATCCATGCTACTGCTAAATCGACTTAGTAGTAGCGAATTCCAGGAGGAGCGCTGCTGGTAATTAGTAGTAGCGCTTCTCTCTGCCCGCGCTGCTACTATTATTTCGTATTTTATTTCTTTTTTATTTCATGTTGTATTCGTACATCTTTACACAAGTTTTCATACAACAGGAATTTACAAATTGTTTTTACATCATAATGAGTTATTACATCACGGGGTGAAAGAACCACGTGGACTAGTTTCAAGTGGACGGACATCCACTTGAAACTAATCCGCGGTTCTTTTACCCAATGATATAATAAATATCATCATCATCATCATATCATTAACAACTTATCATCATCATCATCATCATATCATTGGTCACTAGTCGTAATCACAAGTACTCCTCACATCTTCAACTCTAACACATTGTATCACATAATAAACATATTGTACCTCATAGGACCTACTACATTCTCTTAGGACCTACTATATTATCTAAGGTAAAATAGCAAAAAACAAGATAGCCTCTGGCTCTCCATTATGGAGAATGCAGATTATCCTGTCTCTAATTCTTGCCTTTCGCTTAATGTTGCTTCCAAGAACCTCCTTACGAATGTCCAAACATTTTTTTCCACTCTTTGATTAGCATGTGTTCACCGGTTTCAGAAATTCGATATGCACAGGTAAGATCCGTAGTATGACCTGGCTGTAGGTTCAGAACTTCAAGGCGACCATTTTAATACATCAGATGAGGC
This sequence comes from Triticum dicoccoides, assembly GCF_002162155.2. Lineage (NCBI taxonomy): Eukaryota > Viridiplantae > Streptophyta > Magnoliopsida > Poales > Poaceae > Triticum > Triticum dicoccoides. The sequence goes on along the minus strand of NC_041392.1, from coordinate 586,606,683 downwards.
ACACAATTCATCGGGATTTTCTGTTGAAAAACATAGTAATAACTTCGTAGTTAGCAATGATGTACTAGTTTTAGAAGTATGCAAAAGATGCACAGATGTCGTAATAGTAAAATATCTTACCAGGGTATCTCCATAGAAGTTATCGTGGTTCAACACGTGCACTAGTGGCACGTATTCACCATAATTTGGAGGAGTTCGATAATAGGTATTGTAATTCTAAAAAAAGTACAATATGCAATCAGATGATTTTTCTCCTTATAAGTTAATTCGAAGCCATCAGTGTAGTGGGTTTTGTCTACCATCTTCTGCACATTCTTTGAAGATTCAAAATAAGCTGTCAATGGAAATAAGTTGTCAACTATTTTGAAATAAACAATATAAATTAGTTAATAACTATGTTTGAAAAACTCACATTGCGGTAGAATCAGAAGCGTATCAACAAGGACCCAAATGTCCATATTGTCTTGCTCGATGTCAGGATCACCAACATCCATGGTGACAATCATACCCTCATAAAACCATACATTTTGCAAAGTGCTTCCCAATTTTGGCAACCAAAATGGGTTACGCTCTGAGAATTGTACAGATTTACTTCAAAATCGATATCATGATGGGTCCTTAGGTGTATTTTCTTTGTTTGAAAATTTTCATGGTCTTCAAAACCCATCCTCTCCAAGATATAGCGTCTTGCATGGCATGGGATAAGCTAGTCGAATTGTAAAAGATGAAAATTAGACGTTGAAATAGTTGAAGTCATGCTTAATTACGAAAAAAAACACTTGACGTTGTTGCGTACCGTTTCAACATCGAAGGTCTCCTCGAGCTTAATGCTGAAGCGCCGATCTTCATCCAGCTGAACGAACCTGTCGCACATACCTCGATCATCATGGCACCAGCTGCACTCCCCCGGGAGACTGTCGTCGTCCGAGTACGACATTTCCTACGTTCATCATTCAAAGATTAAACTTGTACATATTTTAGCACAAGTCATGCCAGAATTCACGGAAAAATCCGGCATGACCTTTGCTAAAAAAGGACATATCGAGCGCCTGAAATTTGCCAGAACGGAAATTAATCAACACTCCGGCAAAACATAGGCCACTCGGAGGTGTAACCAAAACATGAAATAATTGCTTAAACTAAAAAATAACACCAAATATGGCATGTTCAACTAGTTCTATTAATTCAACTAGTTCTATTAATTCAACTAGTTCTTACTAAATATAAACTTAGTATAAAAAGAAAAAAAACCAGTTCTTTCTAAAAATGAAGTAGTTCAACTAGTTATTAATTTACTTACTATACTAGTTCAACTAAAACTTAACTAGTTCAACTAAAACTAAACTAGTTCTATTAATTCAACTAGTTCTTACTAAATATAAACTTACTATAAATAGAAAGAAACTAGCACATCTACTACTACTAATTAACATCTAACTACTACATCTACTACTAATTAACATGTACTACTGCTAATTATACAAATAGTTTACCATCACTACTAGTAATTAATATCCACTACTTCTAAAAATCATTATCTATGAACCCTAAATTAACATCTACTACTACTAAAATCATCTACTAACTAAGCAAAGAGAGAGGGAATGGGGGGCTTACAGAGGGAGAGACGGTGGCGGGGAGGTGCTCGGCGATGGAGGGGCGGCGAGGGCGGGCTCGGGATCGGGAGGGCGGCGGTCCTGGGCGGCAGGCTCGGTCGAGGGCGGCGGCGGTGAGGTCAAGGGCGGCGACAGTGTGGTCGAGAGCGGCGGCGGTGAGGTTGAGGGCGGGCGG
>NC_041392.1:586530152-586604615 GCF_002162155.2 Triticum dicoccoides | reverse complement strand
GGGGGGGGGGAAGGAGGACTTAGCGAAATTTTGATGCGGGGGGTGGTTAACTCGAACTAGCAGTAGTGCACGTACAGAAAACGCGTATAGCTAACTTATCTACAGCGCGTTTTAGAGAAAACCGCTACTGCTAATGGAAGCAGTTATTTCTTTTGTTTGGTAAAAACATCAAAAATATACATTGGTCATCATTGTTCTTTTTGTGTATAATCTAAATAGTCAACATGAATCCTCACTGTACCTGTATAGGTACAGGCGAGGATTCATATTGCAACCACAAATCATACACATATAGTTCAATGAAGACCAAGTGCTCGAGATAGGTTGAGAAGCAACATATTTAAGGTGGTAAACACCTTGTTCGCTTAGCAGTATGGGACTAAACTTAATTAGTTGCGGTCATACTTAGCAGTAGCGAGTTTTGCGCAAAACGCTGCTACTAAGTTCTTTAGCAGTAGCGCGTCCATGGGAAGGGCGCTACTACTATATCTAGCCTAGGGGCAACACCGTGGCAATTATAGTAGTAGCACTCTTTTCACCTAGTGCGCTACTGCTACTCAGTCATTAGCAGCGCTCTTTTCTAAAGCTCGTTGCTGCTAATTAGCAGTAGCGCCTCTTTTTAGACCGCGCTGCTGCTAAGATTCTGTGTATAAGGGTTTCCCTAGTAGTACACGGGCACCACCACACTGAGCAAGTCAAGGGAGCTGAGCCAAGGTAAGGCGGAAGCTCAGGAGAAGCAGAACGACGCCAAGACCAAGACCACAAAGAGCAAAGGGGACAAAGCGGACCCCTCCCCCCAGCAAGATCCTTGCCGGGAGGCGGTTTTAGCAAACCTGGCAAGACCCTTGCCGTGGCAGCTCGCCCCACACCTACGGAGTGAGTCACCCTTGAGTCCACTGCCCCCATGGGGCAAGGATTCGGGAGACATCCCCGTGGTGGCATGCAGATCTTTGTGAAGACATTCAAGATCAGATACACCCTTCAGAAGATGATGATCCTTGGCGGGATCCCAGCCAAGGAGGACCACAAGGCCCCCGGCAAGAGCCTTGCCGGGGATGACAGCAGGCACCACGGCAAGACCCTTGACGGGGCCCCGGCAAGGCCCTTGCCAAGAATACCCGTAGGGCCACCATCAGGCCCACGCCAGTCAAACCTCCACCGCCGTTCGCATGCAGCTGCCGACCCAACCAGCTGGGCAGGCACCTGCGTGGCGGCATGCAGATCTTCGTGGAGACCCACCACTGCGCCACCTCAGCTGCCTGCCTGCCTACATGGCACCGCGGGCGCCGCTGGCCAGGGCGCATGTCGACGCGAGAGGGAGCGGCGACGGACGAGACATGGCTCTCCCCCGTCCCCGATAAAGCAAGGACACCTGCGCTAGACGCATTAAATGCGCCTTGTCATGTAATGTGAGGGATAGCCTCACATCACTGTTCCCTTTCCACCTCCTGTGTTCCATTGTGGCAACCCCTTTCCTATAAAAGGAGGCCCGAGGCGACCAGGAGGAGGATTCGGCTTTTTGGAGCTCCTCACGCCCCATAGCTAGCTCAAGAACACAGATATACAATCCACCAAAGCAGAAGTAGGGTTTTACGCATCCCCGCTGCCCGAACCTGGATAAACGAACCGTGTGCTATCTGTTTGATCCGCTCTTCTCACGACCCCACGCCCCGCAACCATAGTAGGGATTCTTGTGATCCCATATGTGTCGTTCCCACCGACATCTTTGGCGCGCCAGGTAGGGGGCGCAGTTGTGAGAATCGGCTTTAGCAGTTAGTTCGACGCTTCATCATCATCATGGCACCCAAGAAGAAGACGACGGTGGCGGTTGGCCCGCCGGAAGCCGGACATCCCGTCACGACGCGGGCGAGCAGCGGACCGGTCGCAGAAAGGACCCGGGGCGCCGTTCGCGAACACCAACACCGTCCCAGCAGCCGGAGTTTGGGAGGCGGCGATGTTCGTGCGCCTGGTAACGGGCCGCACGCCGCCAAATCCAAAGACAGAGCCAGGCCCTCCGCGGGTGGCGCGAGGCCTTCCAAGATCACTGCCACCCCGCCCGAAGGCGATGCAAGGGCCTCCAAGACTCCCACGCTGGTGCCGATGGCGCGCTCCTCTCAAGCGCGCGCGACGAACGGCGTAATCACGCCGAAGACCCCGGGCGTCGCCGCAGGAAGAGCCCCAAGCGCCACTCCCGGGAGGTAGAAGTCTTGCCCGCTCGCCGAGGCGCTGGTGAAGATGGCATGCGACTGCGGGGTCGTGATAGAGCTCCTTCTGACATGCTCAGAAGTCGAAGCGCGTCGGGATCCGTGCAGGTTTCGCTGCCACCAACGCCAGCAGAAGCCCTGGCGCGCGCGTAGTTGCTCCTCGATTTTCCTCCCACTACGGGGAAACTCGATGAATGGAGAGCCACTATCCGAAGCCTGGTTGCGGTGGCCAACAAAGACGAACCGAGTCCGGTGGAGCCCCCGGGTCGACGCTCCGACGAAGTCCCACGCACCAGTGGCAGGAAGGCCGGCGGCGCCGCGACCACGGTGCACTCGCCTCCTCCTCGCCCGGTACCACGGACGCCAGCCCGTTGCGACGTTACGGGCGACGAAATCTCCATAGCGTCGTCCGACCCGCGGACCCACTGTGACCAGCGCCAAGTCCTTCGGGAACGAGAACATGAAGACGCTCAAACCACTATCGAGCGCCGGCGCAGAGCGCGCCACCAGTCAGACAGGCGAGCAGGGCCTGCTGTGAACCACCCGGCACCGGAGAGCCCTGGAGGCCTACCTTACGAGGTAGGCTGTCCGGCTTTTACCCGTGAGCTGCGGCAGTTCTAGTGGCCCACTCACCGCACCTTCAAACCTGACGTGGGCGAAAAGTACAGCGGCAAGACCCACCCGTCCATGTTCCTCAGCATCTACACCATTGCGATGGAAGCTGCCGGAGCCTGTGACGATAAGGTGCTTGCGAATTACTTTCCGTTGGCTCTTAAACCCAACGCCATGTCATGGTTGATGCACTTGCCGGTAGACTCTATTTCCTCCTGGTCGGATTTGTGCCATGAGTTTGTGGGCGCCTTTACTGGAGGCCACCAAGCCCATGGCCAAGCGAGCGACCTGCACGTCATTCCCCAGAAGGGAGGCGAGAGTCTCCGCAAGTATATACAAAGGTTCAGCCGGATACAGTACAATATCCCTGATGTTCACCCTACCGCCATCATCAGCGCGTTCCATCAGAATGTGTGTAACCGCAAGATGCGCGAAGAGCTGGCAATGAACAAGGTGAAAGATGTAGCAGAACTCTATGTTCTTGCTGACAGATGTGCCCGGGCTGAAGAGGGAAGGAAGTACCCCGGCGAAGATGCCGGCGTGGAAACCGACTCCTCAGATGAAGATTCTACCGCCCCGGCGAAGAAGGGCTGGCGCCACAACAGGAAGCGCAAAGGTAAAGCCGTGCTTGCCGTCGAGGGATCTGGTGACACCGGCTCCACCAAGAAAACCAAGGCAGATGACCCCGGCAAGGAAATTGCCGGATGTGTCGCCTGCTGGGCCTCGGCGGTTGCCGAGAAGCCAAGAAACTCCGACAAGCGATACTGCAAGATCCATCGCACCAAAGGCCATGCTCTCCAAGATTGCCGACAGGTTGAGCTCCTCACTGAGAAGCAGAGGGCTAAATATGAGAGGCGGGACAAGGAGAAGGGCCAAGACGGTGCTGAGGGGTCCGGCAAGAAGCGTGACGCCCAGGCGGGCCGTCGCGGCAAGGATAAACAACAGGAGAGGCCCGCCCGGGGCCGTGACAAAAAGCCAGAAGACGACGATCACGAAGAGGATGACGAATCCAGCGACCAAGAGTTTCAGAAAGCTACAGAGGCCATGTGCGTCGACGGTGACGCCTCGCTACATACTTCTCACCGCCAGCTTAAATAGTGGGTGCGAGAGATTACAGCGGCAGAGCCGTCGTTTGATGCCCAAAGGCCGCTGAAGTGGTCTAGCACACCTATCATTTTTGACACCGAGGATCACCCTGATCGCACTACTGCGGTCGGGTGCTTGCCATTGTTGGTTTCACCAACAATACGCAACCTCAAGGTGACAAAGATGCTAGTCGATTGCGGGGCCGGTCTAAACTTGATCTTGCCTGCCGTGATCGAGAAACTGCAGATTCCTGATGGAGACCTCGAAGAGACGGGCACATTTCAGGGGGTCAACCCGGGAAGAAGCCAACCTAAGGGAAAGGTCACGCTGCCCGTGACTTTTGGAAGCGATCTAAACTACAGGACGGAGAGGATCGTGTTTGATGTTGCCAAGATCCCCTTCCCGCGACGACAAATAGGAAGACGCGCTCGTCACCTTCCCGCGGGCGAATGTCGATGTGTTTGCATGGCAAGCTTCCGACATCCCTGGCGTTCCTAGGGAGGTGGTTGAGCACCACCTTGCTGTCTGTCCTCATGCGCGGCCCGTCAAGCAGAAGGTCAGAAAGCAAGCTTTGGAACGACAAGAGTTCATCACAGAGGAGATCCGGAAACTGGAAGCAGCGGGTTTGGTAAGAGGAGTGCTCCATTCAACGTGGTTGGCCAATCCGGTCGTAGTGCGCAAGGCTAATGGGAAGTGGAGGCTGTGTATTGATTACATAGATATCAATAAGGCTTGTCCTAAGGACCCCTTCCCGTTGCCGCGCATCGACCAGATTGTTGACTCCACAGCTGGGTGTGATCTGTTGTCATTCCTCAATGCCTACTCCGGCTACCACCAGATCTTCATGACAAGAGAAGACAAAGAGAAAACAGCATTCATCACCCCATGTGGTACGTATTGTTTCATGCGGATGCCTTTCGGGCTGAAGAGTGCTGGTTCGACGTTTGCAAGGGCGGTCTAGATTGGTTTTGAACCCCAGCTCCATAGAAATATGGAAGCTTATATGGATGACATAGTTGTCAAAACCAAGGACAGGGCAACCCTCATACCGGATTTGCAAGAAACATTTGCAAACCTGCGCAAGATCAATCTTAAGCTGAACCTTGAGAAGTGCGTCTTTGGCGTCCCGCCCGGCAAGCTTCTCGGGTTCTTTGTGTCACAACATGGGATAGAGGCCAATCCGGACAAGATCAAAGCTATAGAGCAGATTGAAGCACCCAAGCGAATCAAGGATGTGCGTCGGCTTGCTGGTTGCATCGCCGCCATGGGCAGATTCATTTCCAAGTCTGCCGAGCGTGCCCTTCCCTTTTTCAAGATCCTGAAAAAGGCCAGCCCGATGGAGTGGACGCCAGAAGCCGAAGCAGCATTGCAAGATTTGAAGAAGTACCTCTCCTCCGCGCCAATACTAGTTGCGCGTAGGCCACATGAGCCGTTGCTGCTATACCTGGAGGCAACGAACCAGGTGGTCAGCGCCGCACTAGTGGCGCAGAGAGAGGTTGACGACGAGGTAATGGCAGCGACAGAGCCCGACACCTCCAATGCAGAGACGACATAGCCAGTTGAAGTGCCGCCGAAGAAGAAAATGATGCAGCACCTGGTCTACTTTGTTAGTTCCCTCCTGCAGGGAGCTAGATCAAGGTACTCCGGCGTGCAAAAACTGCTCTTCGGCCTTCTTATGGCCTCGAGGAAGCTGCACCACTACTTCCAGGCACACGAGATCACTATCGTCACTCGCCTCCCTCTGCAACGGAAATTGCACAATCCAGATGCAACGGGAAGAATTGTGGAATGGGCACTGGAGCTGTCCAGCTTTGGCCTTAAGTTTGAAAGTACTTCGATGATTCAGAGCCGAGTCCTGGCGGAGTTCATTGCAGAATGGACCGCAACGCCTGACGAAGAAGCCCAAGAGACTGCTCTCCCCGGCAAGGAGGCAAGTTGCAGTTGGATCATGTACTTTGATGGAGCTTTCTCCTTACACGGCGCCGGGGCTGGCGTACTGCTTGTCGCGCCCACCGGAGAGCACCTCAAGTACGTGATCTAGATGCACTTCCCCAGGGAGGTGTCAACAAACAATACGGCGGAGTACGAAGGGCTGCTTGCCGGTCTTAGGATCGCGGCGGACCTCAGAATCAAGAAGCTCATCGTCAGGGGCGACTCACAGCTCGTCGTCAAGCATGTCAACAAGGACTACCAGAGCCCGTTGATGAAGGCCTACGTCGATGAAGTGAGAATGCTAGAAGAGCATTTCGACGGTATACAGGCTGAATACGTTCCCCGAGCGGAGAACGATATCGCCGATTACCTGTCAAAACGTGCTGCCCTCAAGCTACCCGTGGAACCAGATACCTTTGTGCTCCAGCTAACTCAGCCATCCGTTGATCCATCAACAGAGCAGAACAAGAGGAGGAAATCAGGACCCAGCAAGTACTTTCCCGCCGAGCTTCCCGGAGCCGCCAGCAAGGATGTTGCCGGGGACACTGAGCCCGCCACGGGACGGCTAGCTCCGGCGGAGCGTCAAGCTCTTGCCGTCGAGACAGCCGCTCCTATAGCGGAGGAAATGCCTTTAGTCCTCGCCGTCAAGCCTCAAGCTCCAGCGTGGGCACAGCATACCGTCAGATTCCTCCAAACAGGGGAACTTCCTGAAGAGCGGGAAGAAGCAGAAAAAGTAGCCCGTCGCTCTACCATGTACCAGTTCGTCGATGACGTCTTGTACAGAAAGAGGCCGAACGGTGTGAAATTGAAGTGTATCCCTCGGGAGGAAGGACTGGAGCTGTTGGCAGAGATACACGGAGGCATATGTGGATCCCACATCGAGTCAAGGGCCCTTGCCGGCAAGGCATTTCGGCAAGGCTTCTTCTGGCCCACCGCCCTCCAGGATGCGACGACACTAGTCACCAGGTGTGAAGCGTGTCAGTTCCATTCAAAGAAGCTTCATCAGCCAGCTCAAGCCCTTCAAACCATTCCTCTCTCCTGGCCCTTCTCGGTCTGGGGCTCGACATACTGGGCCCTTTCCCCCGCGCTGTCGGGGGCTTTGAGTACTTGCACGTTGCAATCGACAAGTTCACAAAGTGGCCGGAGGTGGAGGCAGTGAGGAAGGTCACAACTCAGTCAGCCATCAAGTTCTTCAAGGGACTAGTGTGCCGTTTTGGTGTACCCAACAGGGTCATCACCGACAACGGCACACAGTTCACAAGCCGCACCTTCATGCAATATATCCAAGACCTCGGCAGCAAAGTTTGTTTTGCTTCCGTTGCTCACCCACAAAGCAATGGTCAAGCTGAGAGGGCAAACACTGAAGTGCTGTGAGGCTTAAGGACCAAGACCTTTGACAGGCTGCACAAGAGTGGAAGGCGCTGGATTGATGAGTTGCCGACGGTTCTTTGGTCGATCAGGACGACGCCAAATCGAGCCACCGGCCAGACACCTTTTTCCCTGGTATACGGGGCAGAAGCAGTTCTCCCCACTGAACTCATATACGGGTCACCTCGAGTGCTCGCTTATGATGAGCTTGAGCAAGAGAAACTGTGGCAAGATGACGCAATGCTCCTTGAGGAAGATCGTCTTCGGGCGGCTGTGAAAGCAGCACGCTACCAGCAAGCCTTGCGCCGCTACCATACCCGCAAGGTTCATGCCCGAAGCCTTGAGGAAGGCGACCTTGTCCTTCGGCGCGTTCAATCGGCCAAGAATTCCAACAAGTTGACGGAAAAGTGGGAAGGCCCTTATCGGGTAATACGAGTCACCAGGCCCGGCATAGTCCGCCTGGAGACCAAAGATGCCGTTCCGGTGAGTAACTCCTGGAACATTGAGCATCTTCGCAAGTTTTACCCGTGAGGCACGGCTTGCCGCCCCCCGGCAAGCCACCTTTTGTACAAGCATTGCCGATGATGCATGTAACCCTTTGTACAAAGCTAGGCGCAGACCCTGAGCATAAATAAATGAAGCGCTGGCGCCCTAAGTTATAGCATGCATGCTAGGTCGAGTCTCGTCCTTGGTTAGGGTTGATAGTGCTTAGCGGCAACTAACCCCTAGCTTAGAGGTCGAGTGTGCGTCTCTTTGTCTTTCTTTTGTCTTCTTTAGTTCACAGGACACACGGATATCCATGCCGAACCACTTGGGGAGGAAAAGAAGATGAACAGACTAGCATCTAGCCCCGGCAAGCCAGCATTGCCGGGGGCTGCAAGAGCAAAGATTCACCCACGGCGAACCAGAGTTGCCGGGGGCTACATCTTCAGATAAGTTCTTCATCCCTTATCATGCATTCCATTATGGACTGAGGTATGTGAAACCTCGTTTTCCCCTAAGCTACCGTGCTCCCATAACTCTAGGCCCCAGGGCTCGTTCTTGGGGCCAAGTTTGGTCGTAGTCGCGGTAGCGGAAGGATGAAAAAAGGAGCCAGAACCCGCCTCATCCCTGCCTCTGCCAAAGGCGTGAGGAAGGTCGAACGAAGTGGGGAGACGACAAGGCCTGTTGCCGGGCAAGGAAATGTTTATCTTAAAGATATGAAGGATTTACTCCTTGTCGTGGGTTCTACCCACAAACAAATGTCCCGGCAAGCATCCCTTTTTCATTAAAAACATTCCACTCAGGTACAGTCCATAGGGAATGAAAAACATGAATGATGGGATTACAAATTTTAAATTCAGCTAAGGCCCGAAGGCTTACAAACTAAAAAGAGATAAGGTGCCCATAATCCCTTTCTTGTCCCTCTCCTCAGGAGGCAGGTCAAGGAGGCGAAAAGGGCAAAAGGGGCGCCTAGGCGAGCTACAGGTGGCAGAAGACACCAAGAGAACATCTCGGCGGCCGTCCGAAGGCTGGATGGTGATGGCGGCGCCGGAAGCAAAGCTCGAAGACGAGGCGGCAAGACATCAGCATGCGTTGAAGGCGTCGGTGCCTGCATACTTCGACTTGATGGCCTTGCCACCCGCCCTCTTCCTCTTTTGCAGCCTCCCAATGCCAGCCGCCCAAGGAGACGACCCCGGGAAGTTCAGGGAGCCGGCGACGCGGATGATGGGGTCGCCGGTGCCGCACGGAGCGGCACCCGACACATAATCGGACCCGCCATCCTGCCGCCTACTACCCTCGTCGTCACTGCCGCTGTCCTCCTCGTCACTCCCGCCCGAGGAGGAGTCTTCACTATCAGAAGAGCTCTCCACGCAGCACCTTGCACGGGTCTTGAAGCACCCGAATACCTTGACGGAGAGAAGGCCACCCTCCGTCAGCTTAAAATGGAGAGTGAGCCCCTCTGTCAAGCGGTGGATATGGGCAAACGTCTTCCATCCCCGACGGAGATACATCACGTGAGGGGCAGGGAAATTGACGCGGGCCCGCGTGCCACTGATTGCGCAGCCCCTCATGTGCAGCCACAACGACTCCGGCGGATCCAGCTCCACCTCCCGCGCGAATGGAGTCGGGAGACGAAGGCGACGGCGAGGCGGCCGGCGTAGCCTGACGAAGAACTCGCAAGGGTCATCCCCAACATGGCCCTCCACGGGGGGAGGAACTGCTGGCGGAGGCGAGGCCGGCGCGCCGCCCCGTCCTCCTCTTCCCCGAGCGCCTCGGCCTCGCCCACGGCCTCGCACCCTCCCCCTTCCCCTCGCGGCTGGCTTTGCCACCGCAGGTGCAGGAGAAGGAGGGACGCGTTGTCGAGCGGCGACCCTCGCCGCCACCGTTGAAGGACCAGGATTCCCTCTCTCCATGACGGATGGAAGGGGGGAGCAGAAGCTGAAGGAAGGATGAGATGAAGGAATGCGGGACGCCATCCCCCCTCCCACTCTTTATAAAGGAACGGGGTGGGGGCTCGGCCGCCTCGCTCAGCCAATCAAGATGCGGAAGGCGCAGGGAACTGGGACTGACCCGCCGCCCCAGCCCGCGGCGGCCCGATTTCCCGCCTCCACCGTTCACCACCCCAAGCGCATGAGAGCCACGTGGCAGGCGTGCAGGACCGAGGTGACGGGTGAGGCGACCTCTCCCCACCCCGTGATCGTGGGGAGTGGACGCCTTGAAGACCACGCCTCGGCCCCGTTCAGTAAATGGGCCGCGCCTCCACGCCTCCCTCCGTTTATGGGGAAGGCGCGAACCGCCCCCTTTACTATGACGTGACGCATGCATGTAGAGCTTAGCCCCACGCATGCCACCCACGTCACACACGCCTCCCCACGCCGCGCCATGCGCGGGAAGCATGGGAAGCGCAGCACGCGAAGAGACTTACCGCGGTAAAAACCGCCCCACCTGCCCGCGCACCATTTTTGGGCCTAGCCCAACGACGCGATTGCGCTTACGTGTGGGCCAGGCCCGGGGGCTCCTGTCGGTGTACAAAAAGAGGGGTACACCTTTTGTACCCCTACAACTGTGCACGGGCAGTCTGAGCCACGGGCACCACCACACTGAGCAAGGCAAGGGAGGTGAGCCAAGGTAAGGCCGAAGCTCAGGAGAAGCAGAACGATGCCAAGACCAAGATCACAAAGAACAAAGGGGACGAAGCGGACCCCCCCGGCAAGATCCTTGCCGGGAGGCGGTTTTAGCAAACCCGGCAAGACCCTTGCCGTGGCAGCTCGCCCCACACCTACGGAGTGAGTCACCCTTGAGTCCACTGCCCCCATGGGGCAAGGATTCGGGAGACATCCCCGTAGTGGCATGCAGATCTTTGTGAAGACATTCAAGATCAGATACACCCTTCAGAAGATGGTGATCCTTGGTGGGATCCCAGCCAAGGAGGACCACAAGGCCCCCGGCAAGAGCCTTGCCGGGGATGACAGCAGGCGCCACGGCAAGACCCTTGCCGGGGCCCCGGCAAGGCCCTTGCCAAGAACACCCGTAGGGCCACCATCAGGCCCACGCCAGTCAAAACTCCACCGCTGTTCGCATGCAGCTGCTAACCCAACCAGCTGGACTAGCACCTGCGTGGCGGCATGCAGATCTTCGTGGAGACCCACCACTACGCCACCTCGGCTGCCTGCCTGCCTACATGGCACCGCGGGCGCCGCTAGCCAGGGCGCGTGTCGACGCGAGAGGGAGCGGCGACGGATGAGACAGGGCTCTCCCCCGTCCCCGATAAAGCAAGGACACCTGGGCAAGACGCATTAAATGCGCCTTGTCATGTAATGCAAGGGATAACCTCACATCACTGTTCCCTTTCCACCTCCTGTGTGCCACTGTGGCAACCCCTTTCCTATAAAAGGAGGCCCGAGGCGACCAGGAGGAGGATTCGGCTATTTGGAGCTCCTCACGCCCCATAGCTAGCTCAAGAACACAGATGTACAATCCACCAAAGCAGGAGTAGGGTTTTACGCATCCTCGCGGCCCGAACCTAGATAAACGAACCGTGTGCTATCTGTTTGATCCGCTCTTCTGACGACCCCGCGCCCCGCAACCGTAGTAGGGATTCTTGTGATCCCATAGGTGTCGTTCCCACCGACACAAATGTTTTCATTAGCAGGTTACACAAAAAGATTAATGCGTCGAACTAAAAAATGATGCGCTCATTTGTCTTCCTGTTAATATACAAAAAATATGTTTGGTTCTCAAGCTTTAGAATGCGCTTTCACTTCTTTTTTAAATCAAGCTCAATGGAGGCATTCAGGGTTGGTACACATATCATTCTATATTACTGTATATTCCCAAGCACACAAATTGACTACCACCATGTAAACAAGGGAAGATAGTACATATTTTGTGATGGCATTTTTTTTTCTATTTAGAGCAAGGTATGCAACTTTAGTACCAGTGTAGCATAAGTTATTAAACCTACTTATTTGTAAATTGTCCCAATCGGAATTGGTTGAGAAATAGATCCTTTGCATCACCCATGAAATAGTATTAGCAATTCATTATGTAATAAGTTTTTATTTTATTTCAAACAAATATTGCATGTATCAAATGTTAGCAGATGTTCAACCGACATACATCTATTTAGAATAAGCTAGCCCGTGCAGACGCACGGGTTTACGACTAGTCTTCATAACTATGCACTTTTCTATCAATTGCTCGGCAGTAATTTGTTCACCCACCGTAATACATGCTATCTTGAGAGAAGCCACTAATGAAACCTATGCCCCCCAGGTCTCTTTCTTATTATATTGCATCTCTTTTATTTACATCGCATCTCATTTACTATTTTGCAATCTTTACTTTCCAATCTATACAACAAAAATTCCAAAAATATTTATCTTACTATCTTTATTAGATCTCACTTTTGCGAGTGACCCTGAAGGGATTGACAACCCCTTTATCGCGTTGGTTGCAAGGTTCTTGATTGTCCGTGCAGGTACTAGGTGACTTGTGCGTTGTCTCCTACTGGATTGATACCTTGGTTCTCAAAACCGAGGGAAATACTTACGCTACTTTGCTGCATCACCCTTTCGTCTTGAAGGGAAAACCAAATCATGCTCAAGAGGCAGCACACACTAACAGGGCTAGGGGTAAAATTTATGGTGGTATTTATGCTACTCGCCTAGCGAGTGGTTTCCATGTTGATATACGCCATAATGATTATTTGCTGCCTGGGATTTACCTAGATCACTAGTCTATGATATATCACCACTTCATTGATAACCCCGAGCCTCCTCGCCACATTCATTATAACTTGGTATTAGTGAGGATACTCGTGATAGTATTTCATTGCTTGCACCCTCTTTGTTTGATTCTGATGCCAGGCACAAATATGTCACCGGATATCATTGCTTATAAAGACGAGTTGGCCGCGGTAGAGAATGAGGCCCAACCTTGGGATGCTCGAGTGCCGCAGCCCAGCCACTTCCCCACTGGACCCAATGGATTCTTTGAGTGGCGTTAGACCAACTTAGGCCAAAATCCTAAGCTTGGGGGAGTACGCATTTCTCACTGACATTGCATTAATATTCACACATTCATTCTTGGTGTCCGTGTTCATCCTCTTTCATTGTATAATCCATGTTAGTCTTTATTTCTCGCTTTCTTCTTGTGTCACTACTAGAGAAACCCTAGTAGCGGTGTTGGTTTTAAGGCTATCAATACCGCGAGTGGCCATGCTACTACTACGATGCTACAGCTAACTGTTAGTAGTAGCTGAAGAAATATGCCCTAGAGACAATAATAAATTTATTATTTATTTCCTTATTTCATGATAAATGTTTATTATTCATGCTAGAATTGTATTAACCGGAAACTTAGTACATGTGTGTATACATAGACAAAACAAAGTGTCCCTAGTATGCCTCTACTTGACTAGTTCATTTATCAAAGATGGTTATGTTTCCTAACCATAGACATGTGTTGTCATCTGATGAACGGGATCACATCATTAGGAGAATAAAGTTTCTACGATCTGATCGCGGAGACGAATATTTGAGTTACGAGTTTGGTCTTCAATTAAAACAATGTAGAATAGTTTCACAAATTCGTGCCACCTGGAACACCATAGCATAATGGTGTGTCCAAACATCATAACCGTACTTTATTGGATATAGTGCAATCTATGATGTCTCTTACCGATTTACCACTATCATTTTTGGGGTTATGCATTAGAGACAACTACATTCATGTTAAAAAGGGCACCATCGAAATCCGTTGAGACGACACCGTATGAACTGTGGTTTAACAAGAGACCTAAGCTGTCATTTCTTAAAGTTTGGGATTGCGATGCTTATGTGAAAAAGTTTCATCCTGATAAGCTCAAACCCAAATCGGAGAAGTGCGTCTTCATAGGATACCCAAAAGTAACTGTTGGGTACACCTTCTATCACAGATTCGAAGGAAAGATATTTGTTGCTAAGAATGGATCCTTTCTAGAGAAGGAGTTTCTCACGAAAGAAGTGAGTAGGAGGAAAGTAGAACTTGATAAGGTAATTGTACCTTCTCCCGAATTGAAAAGTAGTTCATCACAGAAATCAGTTCCGGTGATGCCTACACCGATTAGTGAGGAAGTTAATGATAATGATTATGAAACTTCAGATCAAGTCACTACCAAACCTCATAGGTCAACCAGAATACGTTCCGCACCAAAGTGGTACGGTAATCCTGTCCTAGAAATCATGTTACTAGACCATGAAAAACCTACGAACTATGAGGAAGCGATGATGAGTCCAGATTCCGCGAAATGGCTTGAGGCCATGAAATTTGAGATAGGATCCATGTATGAGAACAAAGTGTGGACTTTGGTTGACTTGCCCGATGATCGGCAAGCCATAGAGAATAAATAGATCTTCAAGAGGAAGACGGACACTGATAGTAGTGTTACTATGTACAAAGATCAAATTGTCGCAAAAGTGTTTTCAACAAGTTCAAGGTGTTGACTACAATGAGATTTTCTCACTTGTATCGATGCTTAAAAGTCTGTCCGAATCATGTTAGCAATTGCCGCATTTTATGAAATTTGGCAAATGGATGTCAAACCTGCATGGATTTCTTAAAGAAGAGTTGTATATGATGCAACCATAAGGTGTTGTCAATCCAAAAGATGTTAACAAAGTGTGTGAGCACCAGTGATCCATTTATGGACTGGTGCAAGCATCTCGGAGTTGGAATGTACGTTTTGATCGTGTGATCAAAGCATATAGTTTTATACAGACTTGCGGTGAAGCCTGTAATTACAAGAAAGTGAGTGGGAGCACTACATCCTTTCTGATAAGTATATGTGAATGACATATTGTCAATCGGAAATGATGTAGAATTTTCTCAAAAGCACAAACGAGTGTTTGAAAGGAGTTTTTTCAAAGAAAGACATCGGTAAAGCTGCTTACATATTGAGCATCAAGATCTATAGAGATAGATCAAGATGCTTGATAAGTTTTTTCAATGAGTACATACCTTGACAAGTTTTTGAAGTAGTTCAAAATGGAACAGTCAAAGAAAGAGTTCTTGCCTGTGTTGCAAGGTGTGAAGTTGAGTAAGATTCAAAACCCGACCAAGGCAGAAGATAGAGAGAGAATGAAAGTCATTCCCTATGCCTCAACCATTCGTTCTATAAAGTATGCCATGCTGTGTACCAGACCTATTGTATACCTTGCCCTGAGTTTGGCAAGGGATTACAATTTTGATATAGGAGTAGATCACTGGATAGCAGTCAAAATTATCCTTAGAGGACTAAGGAAATATTTCTCAGTTATGGAGGTGATAAAGAGTTCGTCATAAAGAGTTACGTCGATGCAAGCTTTGACACCGATCTAGATGACTCTGAGTCTCAATTCAGATACATATTGAACGTCAGAGCAGGTAGCTAGAGTAGCTCCGTGCAGAGTATTGTAGACATAGAATATTTGCAAAATACATGCGGCTCTGAATGTGGCAGACCCGTTGACTAAATTTCTCTCACAAGCAAAACATGATCACACCTTAGTACTCTTTTGGTGTTAATCACATAGCGATGTGAACTAGATTATTGAATCTAGTAACCCTTTGGGTGTTGGTCACATGACGATGTGAACTACGGGTGTTAATCACATGGTGATGTGAACTATTGATGTTAAATCACATGGCGATGTGAACTAGATTATTGACTCTAGTGCAAGTGGGAGACTGAAGGAAATATGCCCTAGACGCAATAATAAAGTTATTATTTATTTCCTTATTTCATGATAAATGTTTATTATTCATGCCAGAATTGTATTAACAACAAAGTGTCCCTAGTATGCCTCTACTTGACTAGTTCGTTTATCAAAGATGGTTATGTTTCCTAACCATAGACATGTGTTGTCATTTGATGAATGGGATCACATCATTAGGAGAATGATGTGATGGACAAGAGCCATTCGTTAGCTTAGCATTATGATCGTTACGGTTTCGTTGCTACTGCTTTCTTCATGAATTATACATGTTCCTCAGACTATGAGATTATGCAACTCCCGAATACCAGAGGAACACCTTGTGTGCTATCAAACATCACAATGTAACTGGGTGATTATAACGATGCTCTATAGGTGTCTCCGATGGTGTTTGTTGAGTTGGCATAGACCAAGATTAGGATTTGTCACTCCGTGTATCGGAGAGGTATCTCTGGGCCCTCTCGGTAATGCACAACACTATAAGGCTTGCAAGCAATGTGACTAATGAGTTAGTTACGGGTTGATGCATTACGAAACAAGTAAAGAGACTTGCCGGTAACAGATTGAACCAGGTATGATGATTCGACGATCAAATCTCGGGCAAGTAACATACCGATGACAAAGGGAGCAACGTATGTTGTTATGTGGTTTGACCGATAAAGATCTTCATAGAATATGTAGGAGCCAATATGAGGATCCAAGTTCCGCTATTGGTTATTGACCGGAGATGAGTCTCGGTCATGTCTACATAGTTCTCGAACCCGTAAGGTCCGCACGCTTAACGTTCTGTGACGATTTGTATTATGAGTTATGTGATTTGGTGACCGAAGTTTGTTCGGAGTCCTGGATGAGATCGGGGTCATGACGAGGAGTCTAGAAATGGTCGAGACGTAAAGATCGATATATTGGAAGGATATATTCGGACATCGTAAAGGTTCCGAGTGATTCGGGTATTTGTCGGAGTAGTGGAGAGTTACGGGAATCGTATTGGGCCTTAATGGGCCATACGGGAAAGGAGAGAAAGGCCTCAAGTTTGGCCGCGCCCCTTCCCCATGGACTGGTCCGAATTGGACTAGGTAAAGGGGGCGCCCCTTCCTTCCTTCTCCTTCTCCCTTCCCTTTTTCCTATTCCACGTGGGAGGTGGAAACCTTCTAGGACTAGGGAGTCCTAGTAGGACTCCACAGTTTAGGTGCGCCCTATAAGGGCCGGCCTCCTCCCCCCTCCATCCTTTATATACATGGGCAGGGGGCACCCCATAGACACACAAGTTGATCATTGATCCCTTAGCCGTGTGCGGTGCCCCTTCCACCATAATCCACCTCGGTCATATCATCGTACTGCTTAGGCGAAGCCCAGCGACGGTAGCATCATCATCACCGTCATCACGCCGTCGTGCCGATGAGGCTCTCCCACGACACTCAGCTGGATCAAGAATTCGTGGGACGTCACCGAGCCAAACGTGTGCAGATCACGGAGGTGCCGTACTTTCAGTACTAGGATCGGTCAATCGTGAAGACATACGACTACATCAACCGCGTTGTCATAAGGGTTCTTCTTACGGTCTACAAGCGTATGTGGACAACACTCTTCCCCTCTCATTGCTATGCATCACCATGATCTTGCGTGTGCGTAAGATTTTTTTTTGAAATTACTACGTTCCCCAACAGTGGTATCAGAGCTAGATCTATGCGTAGATGTTATATGCATGAGTAGAAGACAAAGGAGTTGTGGGTGTGGGTATATACATATTGCTTGCCGTCACTAGTTGTTTCTTGATTCGGCAGTATTGTTGGATGAAGCGGCCCAGACCGACATTACACGTGTGCTTACGCGAGACTGGTTCTACCGACATGCTTCGCACTCAGGTGGCTGGTGGGTGTCAGTTTCTCCAACTTTATATGAATCATATTCAATGAACATGGTTCTTTCTGAAGATCAAAAAGCAATCACTATACCGCGTTGTGGTTTTGATGCGTAGGTAAGAACGGTTCTTGCTCAGCACGTAGCAGCCATGTAAAACTTGCAACAACAAAGTAGAGGACGTCTAACTTGTTTTTGCAGGGCATGTTGTGATGTGATATGGTCAAGACATGATGCTAAATTTTATTGTATGAGATGATCATGTTTTGTAACACAGTTATCGGCAACTGGCAGGAGCCATATGGTTGTCGCTTTATTGTATGAAATGCAATCGCCATGTAATTGCTTTCTTTATCACTAAGCGGTAGCGATAGTCGTAGAAGAAATAGTTGGCGAGACAACAAAGATGCTTCGATGGAGATCAAGGTTTCAAGCCAGTGACGATGGTGATTGAGGGAGTCATGGATTAGGGGGTCTCCAGACAGCCGGACTATATCCTTTGGCCGGACTGTTGGACTATGAAGATACAAGTTTGAAGACTTCGTCCCGTGTCCGGATGGGACTTTACTTGGCGTGGAAGGCAAGCTAGGCAATACAGATATGTATATCTCCTCCTTTGTAACCGACCTTATGTAACCCTAGCCTCCTCCGGTGTCTATATAAACCGGAGGGTTTTAGTCCGAAGGACAACATACAATCATACCATAGGCTAGCTTCTAGGGTTTAGCCTCTTTGATCTCGTGGTAGATCGACTCTTGTAATACTCATATCATCAAGAACAATCAAGCAGGACATAGGGTATGACCTCAATCAAGAGGGCCCGTGGGTAAACATCGTGTCCCTGCCTCCTGTTACCATCTGCCTTAGACGCACAGTTCAGGACCCCCTACCTGAGATCTGCCGGTTTTGACACCGACATTGGTGCTTTAACTGAGAGTTCCACTGTGTCGTCACTGCAAGGCTTGATGGCTCCTTCGATCATCGCTAGCGATGCGGTCCAGGGTGAGGCTTTCCTCCCCGGACAGATCTTCATATTCGGCGGCTTCACTCTGTGGGCCAATTCGCTTGGCCATCTGGAGCAGATCGAAAGCTATGCCCCTGGCCATCAGGTCAGATTTGGAAACTTGAACTACACGGCGACATCCACCGAGACTTGATCTTCGACGGATTCGAGCCCATGTTGGATGCACCACACAGTCGCGACGAGCATGACGTAACTGTGCCGTCGGACGATGTCCGGGAGATCGCATCCGCAACCACTCCGGCCTTCAATCCGGAGCAAGTCGCGCCATCCGAGAGAGGAGGGATGGACCTCGGAGGCCGCACTCTTAGTGGCGATAGAGCCGGATACTGACTTCACCCCTTACTAGAGCCGTGTCGCCGAACCACTGGATTCATCTCCGGCCACGGGCTCTGAGCCGCTCACATCCGTGCCCGTCGAGTCCAACTGGGCGCCGATCATCGAGTTCACCTCCGCGGATATCTTTCAGCACTAACCTTTCGGAGATGTGCTAAATTCATTAAGGTCTCTCTCCCTGTCAGGAGAACCTTGGCCGAACTATGTCCGGCTAGAATGGGATGCGGATGACGAAGAAATTCGCTGCCCACCCACCACCCACTTAGTAGCCACTGTCGACGACTTAACTGATATGCTCGACTTCGACTCCAAGACTTAGATGATATGGACGATGAAGCCGGAGACGAACAGGAACCGCCGCCCTCAGGGCACTGGACTGCCACCTCATCATAAGATATATACATGGTGGACACCCACAAAGAAGGCAATGGCGATGAAACAGTGGAGGATGACCCCGCCAAGAAGCAACCAAAGCGCCGACAACAACGGCGCCGCTCTATGTCCCACCATAGCAAGAGTAGCGATACCGGCACAGGAGATAATAACACTCCGGATAGTGCCGAAGACAACAACAATCCCCTCCGGCACGGTGTAGAGCTAGAGGACGAACAAGCTAGCCCTCCAGAGCAGATAGCAGGTGGAGAACCGAAGGAGTACAATTACATGCCCCCTCCGAAGACGAGGCGAGCCTCAGCAACGACGAGTTTATCATGCCTGAGGACCCCGTCGAGCAAGAGCGCTTCAAGCGCCGGCTTATGGCCATGGAAAATAGCCTTAAGAAAAAACAGCAACATCTTCAAACTGATCAAGACCTGCTAGCAGACAGGTGGACCGAAGTCCTTGCGCCCGAGGAGCATGAACTCGAGCGCCCATCCAAGAGTTATCCAAAACGCAGGTTGCTACCTCACCTCGAGGAGGAAGCATTGAAACCTCATTCACCAGTGTATGATGCGGCTGACCGGCCACTATGCGGCTGAGCCAGAGAGGCGTTTCAACCTAAAATTCAGCCTGCACGCTGTCGCCACTCAGTCAAAAATACTAAGGCCCGGGGCAACATAGAGGACCTACGAGAAATATTGGATAGCAAGACAAAAATCGCAAGGTCAATATATGGGACACGGGCACGTGTGCCCACACGGGACGATGATCGTCGCGCCGGATACACCAAGAGTAAATCCGGCCGGGCCGAATACAGCAGACAAGACTCATATGAGCTACGTCGGGATATAGCCCGGCACAGAGGTGCCACACACCCCCTATGCTTCACTGATGAAGTTATGAATCATGAATTCCCGGAGGGTTTCAAACCCGTAAATATCGAATCATATGATGGCACAACAGATCTGGCCGTATGGATTGAGGATTTCCTCCTTCACATCCACATGGCTCGTGGTGATGATCTACATGCCATCAAGTACCTCCCACTAAAACTCAAAGGACCAGCTCGGCATTAGCTGAATAGCTTGCAATGACAATTTCCGTCGGCAGTTGGGAGGATCTGGAAGATGCATTTCTTGACAACTTTCAGGGCACTTATGTGCGGCCACCGAATGCTGATGACTTGAGCCACATAACCTAGCAGCCAGGGGAATCGGCCAGACAATTCCGGACATGGTTCCTTACTAAGAAAAATCAAATTGTAGACTGTTCGGATGTAGAGGCCCTAACGGCATTCAAGCATAACATCCGCGACGAATGGCTCACCCGCCACCTCGGCTAGGAGAAGCCGAAATCTATGGCAGCCCTCACAACACTCATGACCCGCTTTTGCACGGGCGAGGACAGCTGGCTGGCTCGCAGCAACAACACATCAAAGAATCTGGATACCTCGGATACCGAAGATGTTAACGATAGGCAGCGACATAATAGACCAAAGCGCCGCAATAACGGTGATAACAACGAAGATACGGCAATAAATGCCGGATTCAGAGGCTCTAGATCCGGTCAGCGGAAAAAGCCATTCAAAAGAAATACTCCAGCTCCGTCCAGTCTAGATCGCATACTGGATCGCTCGTGTCGAATCCACGACACCCCCGACAAGCCAGCCAATCACACCAACAGAGAATGCTGGGTGTTCAAGCAGGCCGGCAAGTTAAATGCCGAAAACAAGGACAAGGGCTGCATAGCGACGACGACGAGGAGCCCCGGCCGCCAAACATAGGAGGACAGAAGGGGTTTCCCCCACAAGTGAAGACGGTGAACATGATATACGCAACCCACATCCCCAAGAGGGAGCGGAAGCATGCACTAAGGGATGTCTATGCGATGGAGCCCGCCGCCCCAAACTTCAACCCATGGTTTGCTTACCTGATCACCTCCGATCGCAGGGATCACCCCACTAGCATCCGTCATGGCGGATCCGCCGCACTAGTCCTAGACCCCATCATTGACGGATTTCACCTCACTCGAGTCCTTATGGACGGCGGCAACAGCCTGAACATGCTTTATCAGGATACAGTGCGAAAAATGGGCATCGATCCCTCGAGGATCAAACCCAGCAAAACCACCTTCGAAGGCGTCATCCCAGGTGTAGAGGCCCATTGCACAAGCTCAATCACACTAGAAGTGGTCTTCAGATCACCGGATAACTTCCAAAGCGAAGAGTTAATCTTCGACATCGTCCCTTTTCGCAGTGGCTATCATGCACTGCTCGGACGGACAACATTTGCAAAATTCAATGTAGTGCCGCATTACGCATACCTCAAGCTCAAGATGCCAGGACCTCGCGGGGTCATAATAGTAAATGGAAACACAGAACGCTCGCTCCGTATGGAAGAGCACACTGCGGCCCTTGCAGCAGAGGCACAAAGCAGCATGTTCGGGCAGACCACTCATTCGGTGTCATGGCCCCCGGACACCTTCAAGCGAGTCTGGAACAAGCTGCAACAGGATCGCCTGGCACGATCGGAGCTCGCCTAGCAATCGGGCCCCCGTCCCAGTCCTAGTGAAGCAACAAAATCTGTGCCACGCGTACATAACTACGCATTAAAAATACCATGGACATAGGCTGGGGCACAATCAGGACATGCCCTGCATTGTGGTTAACCACACTAGGGGCTGTATACCTTTGACATTCCTTTTCTCTTTCAGGGTCTAACTCTTTGGTAGCCCTTCCCGGCAGTACGATTGCAGGACACATTCCGGAAGCAACAACCAAGGCGGCAAGAAGCTAAGATGAACGCGGGAAGCGCTAGGTGGTCTCTAGTAATACTTGATATAGCCGCTTTTCACAATTTATGCGTAGATTGCCCTAGGATAGGACATTTCAAATTGTCCTACTTTATGCTTATTGCACTACTTGTACCAATACTCTTCGATGTATTATTCAAATAACAATGCATATCATTAATCTGTCATTGCATTATTTAAGTCTTTCTCTTTCTCTTATATGTCCATTTACGACAATCCGCACGCGCACATGCGGGTATGGTTAGTTCGCCAGGGGTCCTCGTTTACCCCATAATACGGCGCAAGAAGTATGAACACTTTTTACAGTGCGGCACCCCAAACTTATAGCATTATATGCATCAACTCTGAATCATGTCTTTGGTCAAATGTTGGGTTGCACGGCTCCCACGCTTTGGTACCTTACGTTCTGCTATATCGGCTAAGGTAGCGGTGGGAGAACTACTGCGATTGTGTCCCGGTTCTTCCAGACGAGCACCTCAGTAGAGAAAGCCAAAAGCTGACTGTCATGATAAGGCGAGAGACTGGTCGCTGTTCGAGAGGTCTCAAGTCCTTAAAGACTTTTTCCGCTTCGGGCGAGGAGTCGGCCTTGTCCGGCTTAGGCGTGTATAGCGCCCCAAATTCGGCCCTCTGAATACTAGGGGCTTCGCCAAAAAATTAAAATCATAGACTTCTATGGCTAAGTGAGAGTGATAAAGCATTATAGTCCGATTTCCTGGTTCGTTGCGCTGAACACCTCCTGAGGGAGATCCGCCAGTTACACGGGCAAGGGCCCTACGGGCACCTTCGATGCAGGCGGAGCACTTGATGACCTCGAACCTTGGACAAGCCTCCACCAGCCGCTGCACTAGCCCGAAGTAGCTCCCAGGCAGGGCCTCTCCGGGCCACAGCCGAACTATGAAGCCCTTCATGGCCTGTTCGGCCGCCTTGTGGAGTTCGACCAGCTGTTTCAGCTGGTCGCTCAAGGGCACAGGGTGTCCGGCCTCAGCATACTAAGACCAGAACACCTTCTCCGTCGAGCTGCCCTCTTCAGCTCGGTAGAACGCGGCGGCATCGGATACGCTGCAGGGAAGATCTGCGAATGCCCCTGGAGAACTCCGGATTCGGGTAAGTAACAAGTAGTTTACTTTTATATTTCTGCTTTGCATATAGAATTCCTTACCCGCTGCTATCTTCTTCATATCCTCCAACTCTCGGAGGGTCTTCTGGGCTTCGGCCTTAGCAGACTTGGCAGTCTCAAGGGCCGTCGCGAGCTCGGACGCTTGGGTCTTTGACTCAAGCTCCAAACTCTCATGTTTTTTCATGAGAGCCTGAAGCTCTTGCTGCACCTTGCTGACCTGAACCCCAAGTTTCTCTTGCTCAGTGCGCTCCGCGGCCATTTTCTTTTCGGCCTCGGACAGCGCCTGCTTGAGGGTCGCCACCTCAGTCGTGGCCCCTACAATAAGCAGTACAATCTTGTTATTTTTTGCAATCACGCCTCTCTATAGGCACTTTTTTATAAGGTATTTCTTACCTATTTCTCCTCGAGTTGGTGCTTGGCAAGGCCGAGCTCTTGCTCGGACCGCTCGAGTCCCTGTTTTAGGGTATCCACCTCCGCAGTCAGTGCGGCGGTGGCTAGCAGCGAAGCCTGCATACGCATATTGACTTTTTATTGTTAGACTCCTGTGAAATTTGATAGATCCTCTATTCGGCTTTTCTTTCCGAACGCCAAATAGAGCATCAGGGGCTACTGTCTATGCGGTAATATTTTTACATATTTTTACTTACCTCGAAGCCTGTTAGGAGGCTAGCGCAAGCTTCACTTAGCCCGCTCTTGGCGGACTGAACCTTCTAGATCACCGTACTCATAATAGTACGGTGCTCCTCGTCGATGGAGGCGCCTTCAAGCACCTCCAGCAGATTATCCGGCACCTCCGGTTGGACGGAGGTTGCCGGCTCAGAAGGCCTGCTCCTCTTGGTGGGAGTTCGCCTACCGCGGTCCGGAATTGTCGAAGATTCCGGCACGGTGTCCGGCTTAAAGCCGGACTTGGAGCCCTAGGGGGTCTTGTCCCCTTCACTCCTGGGGTCCGGGAGGTCGCCTTGCGGCCCCTCCAGGATCACCTCCTCCTGCCCCGGAGCTCGTTGCGACGCCACTTCGGCGTCGTCCGCAGTGCGGGGGGAGATAGCGGGCCGAACAGAGTTCACGTCCGATGAATCCAGGGAGCCGCTCGACGAATCGTTGAGTGCGGCTCGGGGCGGGCTGCATGATTACATTCGACATTAGAGAAAGCTGCGCAATAAAGGAACATCATGAGTTACTCTGATACCCGAACTTACGATTTTGCCGGACGCTTCGCCCTGTCCGGCCACTCCTCTTCGCCCTCTTCGGCGTCAGGGGCGTAGTCCGGCGGAGGGGTCTTCCTTTTCCTAGACCCCTCGGCCTCCCCCGTTGGGGCGGCCTTCCTCTTCTCTCCTCCCTCCACTGGAGGGGGAGAGTTTTCTTCTTCCTCCTCCTCGTTCTCGCGGGAGGAGGGCGCCTCGGACTCGTCAGATGACGAATCCGACACCACCATGTTACGGGCACTCTTTTGAGTCCCTGTGGTCTTCTTCTTCTTGGCCTTCTTCTCCGGCACCACATAAGGCGCCGGGGCCAGCAACTTCACTAGTAAAGCTGGGGCTGGATCTTCGGGCAGCGGGGCCGAACAGTTAATCGGCTCGGCTATCGCCCGCCAAGCCTGTCAAAGGTAAGGGAGTTCAGATCCCACATAGTGTCAAACTATGAAAAAAGGCTTAAACATCCTGTGAAGGGTGTAGATGGCATACCTTGCTAGCGTGACGCTGCGAGCTGTATCCGCGGTCCTCGGAAGCGGATGCGGGAGCCTCGACGCCTTTGAATAGCACCTTCCAGGCGTCTTCATACGTCGTGTCGAATAACCTGTTTAGGGTTTGGTTGTGCGCCGGGTCGAACTCCCACAAATTGAAATCCCGTTGTTGGCACGGGAGGATCCGACGGACGAGCATAACCTGGATTATATTAACTAGCCGGACTGGCTTGTTCACCAGGGACCGGATGCATGTTTGCAATCCGATCACCTCTTGTTCGTCACCCCACGACAGGCCCATCTCTTTCCAGGACACAAGCCGCGTGGGGGGTCCGGATCGGAACTCGGGGGCCGTGGTCCATTCCGGATCGCGTGGCTCGATGATGTAGAACCACCCAGATTGCCATCCCTTTAGGGTCTCCATGAAAGAGCCCTCGAACCATAGGGCGTTGGCCATCTTGCCCGCCATAGCGCCTCCGCACTCCGCCTGGCTGCCGCGCACCACCTTGGGCTTGACGTTGAAAGTCTTGAGCCAGAGGCCGAAATGGGGGGGAACGCGGAGGAAGGCCTCGCACACGACGATGAACGCCGACATGTTGAGGATGATGTTCGGAGCCAGATCGTGGAAATCTAGGCTGTAGTAGAACATGAGCCCCCGGACGAATGGGTGGAGTGGAAAACCCAGTCCGCGGAGGAAGTGGAGGAGAAAAACCACCCTCTCATGGGGCCTTGGGGTGGGGATGAGCTGCCCCTCCTCGGGAAGCCGGTACGCGATGTCCTTGGACAGATACCTGGCCTTCCTTAGCTTCTTGATTTTTCCCTCCGTAATGGAGGAGACCATCCATTTGCCTCCCGCTCCGGACATTGCTGGAGAAGGTTGAGGTGGGAAGTGCGGGCTTGGGCGCTAGAGCTCGGGTGCGCGAGAGATGTATAGGCAAGGGAGGAAGAAGGCGTAGGTGGAAAGGGTGGATTCTTATCCCCTTATATAGACGGATGTGGTTATGCGTCCCCACCTGCCTAATAAAACTCGCTTGCCTCCTGAGCGCCGTGATAAATGGCGCGGTTGGATTACCCACGTCCGTATTGATGAGAATCCCATAAAAAGGGTACACGATCTCTGCTTTGACAAGACGTGCCAAGGAAACCGCCTCGCAAAACATGCTGAGGTGGAAAAATAAAAGCGATTCGAGTAAAGGACTTGGCTGTAGTGTGATGGTGCACTGCAGGATACGTCAGCAGATTTGATTTGTGCTAATATTATTCTCTCTGTGGCAATATGTGGAAACTTATTTTACAGAGCTGGACACTACTCTTGGAGATTACAATCTTCTGTGAAGGACTTGGAGGAGGAACCCGCCTTGCAATGCCGAAGACAATTTGCGCGCCGGACTCGTCATCATTGAAGCCTGGTTCAGGGGCTACCGAGGGAGTCCTGGATTAGGGGGTGTTCGGGTAGCCGGACTATACCTTCAGCCGGACTCCTAGATTATGAAGATACAAGATTGAAGACTTCGTCCCGTGTCCGGAGGGGACTTTCCTTGGCGTGGAAGGCAAGCTTGGCGATGCGGACATTCAAGATCTCCTACCATTGTAACCGACTCTATGTAACCCTAACCCTATCCGGTGTCTATATAAACCGGAGGGTTGTAGTCCGTAGGACAGAATCAACTCCATACACAATCATACCATAGGCTAGCTTCTAGGGTTTAGCCTCCTTGATCTCGTGGTAGATCTACTCTTGTACTACCCATATCATCAATATTAATCAAGCAGGAGTAGGGTTTTACCTCCATCGAGAGGGCCCGAACCTGGGTAAAACAAAGTGTCCCCAGTCTCCTGTTACCATCCGGCCTAGACGCACAGTTCGGGACCCCCTACCCGAGATCCGCCGGTTTTGACACCGACACCTCCCTTGAAGGACCCAAAATTGGAGTAAAGAGTGTTCAGATTTATCCCGAACACCCCAGTACTAGTTACATGGGGGTAGAAGCCGACGACTGGCCAACTCTTAGTTTTATAAACGGCCGCACAAAAGGTAATATTTTAAATTAAGAAAGCGTCGCAAGGCGCAAACAAACTCGTTTAATATTACAGGATCACATGGTCATGTTCATTCAAAAATTACATCCTTGGCACACTCGTCTGCCACTAAGCGGGAACCCTTCAGGACACTTTCATAATAATTCTCGGGGAAGCGATGCTCCTTGCCTTCCAGTGGACACTCCTTCACCAGCCTCACGGCGTCCAGCTTCGCCCAATGCACCTTCGCCCGGGCAAAAGCCCTACGTGCACCCTCAATGCAGACGGACCGCTTGATGACTTCAAGCCGTGGGCAGGCTTCCACAAGCCGCCTCACCAGACCGAAGTAGCTGCCGGACAGGGGCTCGCCAGGCCACATCCGGACTATAAGGCCCCTCATGGCCTGTTCGGCCGCCTTGTGAAGCTCGACCAACTGCTTCAGTTGGTCGCCCAAGGGCACGGGGTGTTCGATCCCAGTATATTGAGACCAGAACAACTTCTCCGTTGAGCTTCCCTCCTTAGCCCGGTAAAACTCCACGGCATCCAGCACACTGCGGGGAAGATCTGCAAATGCTCCTGGAGAGCTCCGAACTCGGGTAAGAAAAAGGAAAGTCTCCTTCACATGCTTGCTTTGCATATTGAATGCCTTACTCGCTGCTATCTTCTTCGCCGCGTCAATCTCCTGGAGGGCCTTGTGGGCTTCGGCCTTAGCGCTCCGGACGCTTTCAAGCGCCTGCGCGAGCTCGGACTCTCGCGTCTCGGAGTCAGGCTCCAAGGACTTGTGCTTTTTGGCGAGATCCTCGAGCTCTTGCTACACCTCGCCCACTCGGGCCTCTTGTTTCTCCCGTTCAATGCGTTCTTTAGCCGCTTTGTCTTCGGCCTCGGACAACGCCTTCCTCAGGGTCTCCACCTCGATCGTGGCCCCTGAAAAATTCATGATGATCCTATTACTTTACACCCGAACTTCTTTTTAACTACATAGATAGGGGTATATCTTACCTTTAATCTCTTCGAGCTGCCTCTTGGTAAGGCCGAGCTCGTCCTCGGACCGCTTTAGGGCCTGCTTTAGCGCAGAGACCTCCGCAGTACGTGCAGCAGCGGCTAGCAGTGAAGCCTGCACATACACATAGACATACTCTAATTAGACTCCCGAGTTATCATTTGATCGTCTATTCGGCTTTTCTTCGCGAACGCCGAACAGAGCATCAGGGGCTACTATCTATGCGGTAATATTTTCTTATATTTTGATTTCTTACCTCAAAGCCTGTTAGGAGGCTGGCGCAAGCTTCGGTCACTATGTTTTTAGCAGACCGAACCTTCTCAACCACCGCACTCAGCAAGTTGTCCGGTGCCTCTGGTTGGACAGAGGACACCGGCACAGATGGTTGGCCCCCCTTAATGGGGGACCGCCTGCCAGAGTCCGGAACCATCGAGGGTTCCGGCGCAGTGTCTGGCTGGGGCCCGAACTCGAAGCCTGTAGGAGCCTCGCTCCCTTGGTACCCAGGTTCCGGGAGGTCGCCGTGAGGCTCCCCCAGGATCACCTCCCCTTGGGTCGGTGCCTTTTGAGACAACACCTCAGTGTTGTTTGCAGGGCGAGGGGTGGAAGCGGTCAGAGGAGAACCGCTGTTCATATCCGACAAGCCCAAAGAGCCGCTCGACAAAGGTACGTCGAGATGAGCTCGGGCCGGACTGCATAATCATGTTCGGCATGAGGGCAGGCAGTACAATAAAACATACCATGAAGTACTACGGTGTCCGGACACTTACGATTTCTCCAGGGGCTTGACCCTGGGTAGCCACTTGTCACCGCAGTCGGTGGCCGTCGTGGCGCAGTCCGGAGGGAGGGCCCTTCCCTTCTTGGACCCTTCGGCCTCCCCGGATGGGTTGGCCTTCCTTTTCTTGTCTCCCCCGGCTGGGGGGAGAACTTTTCTCCTCCTCCTCGTTTCCATGGGAGGAGTGCGCGTCGGAGTCATCGTCCGATGACTCTGATACAACCTTGCGCCGGAGACCCTTTCGGGTCCCCGTGGTCTTCTTCTTGGTCTTCTTTTCTGGCACCTCATAGGGTGCCGGAGTCAGCATCTTCGTCAGAAGAGCGTCTACAGGATCTTCGGGCAGCGGGGCTAGGCTATCAAGCTGCTCCGCCGTCTCTATCCAGTCCTGTTAATGACATGGAAGTTCAAATCCTGCACACAACTAAACCGGGGCAAATAAATACCCTGGGAGATAAAAACCTACCGGATTGGTGCGGCACTTTGCGCTGAGTCCGCGGTCCTCAGTGAGGGAGGGAGGCATCTCGGCGCTCTTGAACAGCACCCTCCAGACGTCCTCGTGCATCGTGTCATAGAGCTCTCGCAGCGTCTAGTGCTTGGCCGAGTCGAACTCCCACAAATTGAATGCCCGTCTTTGGCACGGAAGGATCCGGCGGAAGAGCATAACCTGGACCACATTGACAAGCTTCATTTTTCTGCTCGTCATGTTCTGGATGCAGGTCTGGAGTCCGGTCAGCTCTACCGAGGAACCCCAGGACAGGCCCTTCTTTTTCCAGGAGGTGAGCCGCGTGGGGATTCCAGATCGAAATTTGGGGGCCGCCACCTAGTTGGAGTCGCGCGGCTCGGTGATTTTGAACCACCCTGACCCCTTTATGGTATCCACATAGGTGCCCTCGAGCCAGGTGACATTAGGAATCTTGCCCACCATGGCACCTCCGCACTCTGCTTGCTGGCCTCCCACCACCTTCGGTTTGACATTGAAGGTTTTTAGCCATAGGGCGAAGTGGGCCCTGATGTGGAGGAAGGCCTCGCACACGACGATAAACACCGAGATGTTGAGGATGAAATTGGGGGCCAGATCATGAAAATCCAGCCCGTAGTAGAACATGAGCCCGCGGACAAACGGGTAGAGAGGGAATCCCATTCCGCGGATGAAATGGGTAAGAAAAACTACCCTCTCATGGGGTTCGGGCGTTGGGACGATCTGCCCTGCATTCGGCAGCCGGTGCGCGATATCCGCAGCCAGGTATCCGGCTTCCCGTAACTCTTTGATGTTCTCGTCCGTGACGGAGGAGACCATCCACTTGCCTCCTGCTCCACACATGCTTGGAGTGGTTTGAGAAGGAGAACGCGAGCTTGGGCGCTAGATCTCGAGTGTGTGGGAATGGGTAAGCGAGGAGGAAGAAGGCGTGGGTGAAAAAAGTAAATCTTTGTCCCTTTTATAAGGGCGGAAGAGGCGATGTGCCTCCCCACTTGCCTACCAAAACCGCTTATTCCCCAGGCGCCGTAATTGGTGGCACGGTTGGGTTACCCACGTCCGTATTGATGAGAATCCCGTGATAAGGGGAATACGATCTCTGCTTTGACAAGACGTGTCAAGAAAACCGCCTCGCGATATGTGCGGAGTTGGTTAAGAAAAGCGGTTCGAATAAAAACCAGGCTATGTCATGATGTCATGCTATCAAAACTTGTCAGCAGATTAGATTTGTGGAAATATTATTCTCTCTATAGTGGTATGTGGAACTTATTTTGCAGGGTCGGACACTGTCCTTGTATTCCAACTCTTTCGTGGTGTGTTCAGAGGAGGAACCCGCCTTGCAATGCCGAAGACAACACTGCGCGCCAGACTCATCGTTATTGAAGCATGGTTCAGGGGCTACGGAGGGAGTCCTGGATTAGGGGGTCTCCGGACAGCCGGACTATATCCTTTGGCTGGACTGTTGGACTATGAAGATACAAGTTTGAAGACTTCGTCCCGTGTCCGGATGGGACTTTAGTTGGCATGGAAGGCAAGCTAGGCAATACGAATATGTATATCTCCTCCTTTATAACCGAACTTATGTAACCCTAGCCTCCTCCAGTGTCTATATAAACCAAAGGGTTTTAATCCGAAGGACAACATACAATCATACCATAGGCTAGCTTCTAGGGTTTAGCCTCTTTGATCTCGTGGTAGATCGACTCTTGTAATACTCATATCATCAAGAACAATCAAGCAGGACGTAGGGTATTACCTCCATCAGGAGGGCCCGAACCTGGGTAAACATCATGTCCCCTGCCTCCTGTTACCATCCGCCTTAGGCGCACAGTTCGGGACCCCCTACCCAAGATCCGCCGGTTTTGACACCGACAGTGATCATGACGGTGCTTTGGAGATGGAGATCAAAGGCACAAGATGATGATGGCCATATCATATCACTTATATTGATTGCGTGTGATGTTTATCCTTTATGCATCTTATTTTTCTTAGTTTGTCGGTAGCATTATAAGATGATCTCTCACTAAATTTCAAGGTATAAGTGTTCTCCCTTAGTATGCACCATTGCTACAGTTCGTCGTGCCGAGACACCATGTGATGATCGGGTGTGATAAGCTCTACGTTCACATACAATGGGTGCAAGCCAGTTTTGCACATGCGGAATACTCGGGTTAAACTTGACGAGCCTAGCATATGCAGATATGGCCTCGGAACACTGGAGACTGAAAGGTTGAACGTGAGTCATATAGTAGATATGATCAACATAGAGATTTTCACCATTGAAGACTACTCCATCTCACGTGATGATCGGACATGGTTTAGTTGATATGGATCACGTGATCACTTAGATGATTAGAGGGATGTCTATCTAAGTGTGAGTTCTAAAGTAATATGATTAATTGAACTTAAATTTATCATGAACTTAGTCCTGATTGTATTTTGCATATCTATGTTGTAGATCAATTGCTCGCGTATAGCTTCCCTGTTTTATTTATGATATGTTCCTAGAGAAAACTATGTTGAAAGATGTTAGTAGCAATGATGCGGACTAGCTCCATGATCTGAGGATTATCCTCATTGTGCACAGAAGAATTATGTCCTTGATGCACCGCTAGGTGACTGACCTATTGCAGGAGAAGACGTAGACGTTATGAACGTTTGGCAACCTCGGTATGATGACTACTTGATAGTTTAGTGCGTCATGCTTTACGTCTTAGAACTGGGATTTCAAAAATGTTTTGAACGCTATGGAGCATATAAGATGTTCCAAGAGTTGAAATTGTCTCATACTCATGCCCGTGTCAAGATGGAGGAGAATAGCTCAACGAGTGACCACGTGCTCAGATTGTCTGAGTACTACAATTGCTTGAATCAAGTGGGAGTTACTCTTCCCGATGCAATAGTTATTGACAGAGTTCTCTAGTCACTATCACCAAGTTACTAGAACTTTGTGATGAACTATAATATGCAAGGGATAACGGAAATGATTCCAAGCTCTTCGCGATGCTAAAATCGGTGAAGGTAGAAATCAAGAAAAGCATCAAGTGTTGATGGTTGACAAGACCACTAGTTTCAAGAAAAGGGCAAAGAGATAGAAAGGGAACTTCAAGAAGAATGACAAACAAGTTGTCACTCCCGTGAAGAAGCCCAAAGCTAGACCCAAGCCTGAAACTGAGTGCTTCTACTTCAAAGGAAATGGTCACTAGAAGTGGAACTGCCTGATACGTCCATTTTTGCATCATGCTTTTATATTGATATTTATTGCATTATGGGCTGTTATTACACATTATGTCACCATACTTATGCCTGTTCTCTCTTATTTTACAAGGTTTACATGAAGAGGGAGAATGCAGGTAGCTAGGATTCTGGGCTGGAAAAGGAGCAAATATTAGAGACCTATTCTGCACAGCTCCAAAAGTCCTGAAACTTCACGTAAGTTATTTCCAGAATATATAAAAATACTGAGCGCAAGAAGTACCAGAGGGGGGCCACCCACCAGCCACGAGGGTGGGGGCGCGCCCCCTGCCTCGTGGGCCCCCTGATGGCCCTCCGATGCCCATCTTCTGCTATATGAGGTCTTTCGTCCGAGAAAAAATCATAAGGAAGCTTTCGGGATGAGACTCCGCCGCCACGAGGCGGAACCTTGGCGGAACCAATCTAGGGCTCCAGCAGAGCTGTTCTGCCGGGGAAACTTACTTCCGGGAGGGGGAAATCATCAGCATCGTCATCACCAACGATCCTCTCATCGGGAGGGGGTCAATATCCATCAACATCTTCACCAGCACCATCTCATCTCAAACCCTAGTTCATCTCTTGTATCCAATCTTTGTATCCAAACCTCAGATTGGTACCTGTGGGTTGCTAGTAGTGTTGATTACTCCTTGTAGTTGATGCTAGTTGGTTTACTTGTTGGAAGATCATATGTTCAGATCCATTATGCATATTAATACCCCTCTGATTATGAACATGAATATGCTTTATGAGTAGTTAGGTTTGTTCCTGAGGACATGGGAGAAGTCTTGCTATTAGTAATCATGTGAATTTGGTATTTGTTCGACATTTTGATGAGATGTATGTTGTCATCCCTCTAGTGGTGTCATGTGAACGTCGACTACATGACACTTCACCATTGTTTGGGCCTAGAGGGAGGCATTGGGAAGTAATAAGTAGATGATGGGTTGCTAGAGTGACAGAAGCGTAAACCCTAGTTTATGCGTTGCTTCGTAAGGGGCTGATTTGGATCCATATGTTTCATGCTATGGTTAGGTTTACCTTAATACTTCTCTTGTAGGTGTGGGTGCTTGCAATGGGGGTTAATCATATGTGGGATGCTTGTCCAAGTAAGGACAGCACCCAAGCATCGGTCCACCCACATATCAAATTATCAAAGTACCGAATGCGAATCATATGAACGTGATGAAAACTAGCTTGACGATAATTCCCATGTGTCCTCGGGAGAGCTTTTCTCTATATAAGAAATTGTCCGGGCTTGTCCTTTGCTATAAAAAGGATTGGGCCATCTTGCTGCACTTTATTTACCCTTTTTACTTGTTACTCGTTAACAATTACTGAGGGAGTCCTGGATTAGGGGGTGTTCGGATAGCCGGACTATACCTTCAGCCGGACTCCAGGACTATGAAGATACGAGATTGAAGACTTCGTCCCATGTCCGGAAGGGACTTTCCTTGGCGTGGAAGGCAAGCTTTGCGATACGGATATGTAGATCTCCTACCATTGTAACCGACTTTGTGTAACCCTAACCCTCTCCGGTGTCTATATAAACCGGAGGGTTTTAGTCCGTAGGACAACATCCACAACAATCATACCATAGGCTAGGTTCTAGGGTTTAGCCTCTCCGATCTCGTGGTAGATCTACTCTTGTACTACCCATATCATCAATATTAATCAAGCAGGACATAGGGTTTTACCTCCATCGAGAGGGCCCGAACCTGGGTAAAACTTCGTGTCCCTTGCCTCCTGTTACCATCCGGCCTAGAGGCACAGTTCGGGACCCCCTACCCGAGATCCGCCGGTTTTGACACCGAGATTGGTGCTTTCATTGAGAGTTCCTCTGTGTCGTCGCCGTCAGGCTCGATGGCTCCTACGATGATGCAGTCCAGGGTGAGACCTTCCTCCCCGGACAGATCTTCGTCTTCGGCGGCTTCGCACTGCGGGCCAATTCACTTGGCCATCTGGAGCAGATCGAAAGCTACGCCCCTGTCCGTCAGGTCAGATTTGGAAGTTTAAACTACACGGCTGACATCTGCGGGGACTTGATCTTCGACGGATTTGAGCCACTGCCGAGTGCGCCGCACTGTCTCGATGAGCATGATCTAGCTCTGCCGCCAAACAGTGCCCTGGAGGCCGCACCCGCATCGGCTTCGACCCTTAATTCGGAGCCAACTGCGCCGATCGAGGATGGGCGGTTGGACGCCGCCTTGGAGGCTGTGATCCTAACGGCGATTGAGCCGAACACCATCCCTGCACTCCGTGAGACTCGTGACTCCAAGGAGCCGGACTCCTCTCCGGACTCCGAACCCTCCGCGCCCCTGCCGATCGAATCCGATTGGGCGCCGATCATGGAGTTTACTGCCGCGGACATTTTTCAGCACTCACCTTTCAGCGATATTCTGAAGACACTGGAGTCTCTCTCTTTATCAGGAGAGCCCTGGCCGAACTACGGTCAGCAAGGTTGGGGTACGGATGATGAAGAAATTCAAAGCCCACCCACCACCCACTTTGTAGCCACTGTCGACGATTTAACCAACATGCTCGACTTCGACTCCGAGGACATCGACGGTATGGACGCCGATGAAGGAGACGATGAAGAACCAGCGCCTATCAGGCGCTGGAAAGACACCTCGTCATATGACATATACATGGTGGACACCCCAAAAGAAGGAGATGGCGATGGAACAGCGGAGGATGACCCCTCCAAGAAACAGCCTAAACGCCGGCGTCAGCGGCGCCTCTCAAAATCCCGCCAAAACAAATACGGTGATTCCAGCACGGGAGATAATAATACTCCGGAAAGTGCCAAAGAAAACCCCCTCCAGCAAGATTTAGCACAGGAGGATGGAGAAACCAGCCCTCATGAGAGAGCGGCAGACAGAGAGGTCGAGGACGATAATAATTCGTCGTGCCAGAGGATCCCGTCGAGCAAGAGCATTTTCAACATAGGCTTATGTCCACGGCAAGAAGCCTCAAGAAAAAATAGCAACAACTTAGAGCTGATCAAGATTTGCTAGTCGACAGATGGACTGAAGTCCTTGCGGCCGAAGAGCATAAACTTGAACGCCCCTCCAAGAGCTACCCAAAGCGCAGGTTGCTACCCCGATTAGAGGAGGAAGCACTTAAACCTACATCACCTGCACTCGATACGGACGATCGGCCACCTCGTGGCCGCGACAGAGAGGCCTCTCGGCCCTCCACTCAAGCCGCACCCCGTACCTGTCAGGACCCCGATTCCAAGCCACATCGATCTAGCCGGTAACACCTCATGTCACTTTGCGGCCTCACACACGGTGTCCCACGGGTGTCGCCTTACCGTGGCCCGGGACAGTTTGCGCCTTTTGGCTCACGTATATGATAGTGTCGCTAGCATCCATATGACAGAGAACCCGGGCTGACATGGCTAGTCGTGAACCCAAAGCGGCACAGACCTATGGAGACAGGAATACATGAATCACATCGAGCATGTCGGTCATCAGCGAGTGATTCCGGGCTGTAGCACTGGGCTAACAGGACTCCGGGGAACCTGGGCTGTAGCAAGCTAGGCAGGACTCCGGATGTCACCGCTCACATTTCCCTGAAGGGACAGACATAGGAACAACGTGAAACACATGCCGGCCAGTCAAGTGTCCTGAGCAGTAGTGTTGGGCTAGCAGGACTCCGGTGAACCGGGCTGTAGCGGACTACTATGGCTCGAGGAAAACTAGACTACATTTCCCCATAAGAAAGGCTGCCAAGGATAAACAACTAGATTGTCCGATCCCACTCATACCAAGCATTTCAATCATACACACAATATGCCCGATATGAGTACATACAACATGGCATCACAACAAAACTCTACAACTTAAGTACTTTATTTAAAGGCTCCAGAGAGCCATACATAACAAGTTCATACAAATAGGGGTCACATGACCCGACACTCAAGTCATACAATCATACAAGCACATGCAGAAGCAACTAGTCTGAGTATAGACACTAGAAAGAAAGAAGGCTTCTCGAAGCCTGTCTATCTACATAGGGCCCTCCATGGCCAGGATCACCACCTGGGTGGCTAGTCACTCGTCGACGTCAAGGTCTACGTAGAACCCATCGGAGGGGGCGGTGTTGTCGTCTGAAAACAGTAATTGAGCAAACATGAGTACAAAGGTACTCAGCAAGTCTTACATCAGAACCTAATATACATGCTCATTCTCAAGAAGGTGGTGGGGTTATTGCAGCAAGCTAGCTTTGACTCTTGGCTAAGCTATCCTACGGTACTCCACTAGTAAAATAGTTTTCACACACGAGTCCACTACTCACCAACACAATACTCCACCGGGGATCCTCTCTCGTCATCCTACGAGAGGGCCATCCTCGGTACTCACACTTATCTTGAGTCTTTTAGTAGTATCCATTAAATTGTCTATGAACGGTATAGGCAACCAAGTAGTCCTTTACTGCGGACGCGGCTATTCGAATAGATGATGTTAACCCTGTAGGGGTATACTTCTTCATACACGCTTTCACCACTTATGCCGTTTACACGACATGTACTCGGCAACCTTCAAGCGGAAGCCCAGCGAGGGTGTCGGCCACGGCCTACCTAAACACTTAAGTCTCTGGTCCAGGTGTATCGCCTATCCAGGTTCCATCCGCAGGGAGTCCGGCCGAGGTTTCCACATACGGCCCCGAACGATGTGAACAGGGTTCCTGAGACACCAAACGGGTGACTCGGTACATCGTGCCACGGTGTATCTACCGCAACATAGCCCACCCCTAGGGTCAACGTTACGCACGGCCGCCAACACATAACCTACAAACACCAGAAACTATTTGCAACTCCTAGACAGAGTACTAAGGTATTTAAGAAGCCGAGAGGGTCCATTGGTTTCGGGCCCAATGTACGGTAGTAACTGCATCTTAAATCACACATACAGATCTCAGTTCTTATGGATAGTCTCAATGAAACAACCCACCATGTACTCCTACATGGACTCTCATCGATACCTTTACCAAAACATGTTCAACACATCCCTCATATTACCGACATAATCATATCACTCTAGCCCATCACCCAGATGAACCAGACCTGACACAACTCTAAGCATAGCAGGCATAGCAAGGTAGGAATCACATACATGGCTCAATCAACTCCTACACATGCTAGTGGGTTTCATCTAGTTACTGTGGCAATGATAGGTCATGCAGAGGATAAGGGTTCAACTACCGTAGCACACATCAGTTTGAATCGCGTTGTCTTAATGCAGTAAACAAGAGCAGAAGCGAGAACATGGGTTTGTATCGAAATGATCAATGGGTTGCTTGCGTGTTGTAGTGGTAGTAGGGTACTACCCTTCAGACGGATACTCGGGGTTATCCTCGGAGGCAGAACCTACCACGAAAGACACACCGAAGCATAATCAACACATGGCAATATGCAACAATAAGATGCATGCTATGACATGGCAAGATGAAAGTGTCTTGGCCTAATGGAAGCTAAAACAGAAGGGGATGAACTCATTTGAATCAAAGATTCAAATATTAGCGCATTAAACATGGCCTTAATAGAGCATCACCTTATTCTTCTTAAACATCAAGGTTAACTTCTTTTGTCATGCATGAAACCATTACAGATGGATAGATTGAATTTTTATGATCATTTTTCATATATAAATCTTTGCATTTGGAGCTATGGTTGATTTTCTATGATTTTTAGAAGTTTTGACTATTTTCTGGAATTTCCTATTAAAGAATAAATCTAGTAACTGAATTAATGCGTCAGCATGACATAGATGTGACGTTAGCGGGTCAACTGGGTCGGCCAGGTCAAACCTGACTGGTGGGCCCTCTCTGTTAGTGTCACAACTAGTTAACAGAATTAGATTAACACTAATTAGCTGTCAGTGGGGCCTGGGCCCACATGTCAGTGACTGAACTAATTAAACTTAGTTAAAACTAATCCTAAACTAATTAGCAGACCGGCCCCACCTGTCATAGACTCAGGGGGTCTACCTGGGCCCACACAGGGGTCAAACTGAGTCAAACTCGCCGGAGTTTAGCCGCCAACGAGGCCAGACGTGGTGGAGGGCTGCGGGTTTCGTGCTCCGGCAACCAAAACGACGGTTGAGAGCATCTACGCATAGTTGGGAGCAAACCGCATCGAGTGGTGGCAGTGGGTGTAGCTAGGGTGGCCGGAAACGTCGCCGGTGACGACCTTGGCGGCCGCCGTAGTTCGGGCGAGGCCAAAACTGAGGCTGCGGGGCACGACGAGGCACGTGGAATGGTGCTACGGGCTCCTGGGAGCGCGTGGAAGACGAAGGCGTGCTCGGATTCGAGCTTACGCGCCTGTGGCCACGACGGCGACATGGCCGGCGAAGCCGAGCTCTCGGCCTCGATGGCAGAGGGGGTTGGAGGATGCGGACGAGTGCGGGGAGAGGGGCGGAAGAAAGATGGGCTCACAGCGGTTGCATAACGCGTCTCAGCGGGCTCGGGGGAGGTCGGACGTCGTCGGGGCATTGCCGGCGATCTCGGCGAACCGAGGAAGAAGAAGGCGTCAGGGAGGTGCTTGGAGGCGTCCGGCATCACGTGAGTCGACGAGGAGGTCGAGGACGGCAGCGCGGAGCTAATGGGCTTGTCGGAGTGGCAAGGGGGTGGCTCTGGTGATGACTACGGCGAACGGCAGCGACGATCGCGCTCGGCCATCGCGGGAGAGTGTGAGGGAGACGAGGGGGAGAGTGAGGGAGGGAGAGAGGGGGACGTGGGGGTTGGCGTGGCACCCCTAGACGCCTCCGAGGCATCGGCAGAAGCAGGATGTGGCCGGCGTGTGGCTGCGGGCGCTGGCCACGCGCTCCTCGTCCTCCTGGCGGGAGGAGGAGGACGACTGGCAAGGCCAGTCGGCTGGGCCGAGCCAGGTGGGCTGGGCCAGCACATGTGAGGCCCAGGTGGGTTTCCCTCTCTCTTTTTCTTATTTGTTTCTGTTTTCTATTTTTTTCTACAACTGTTGGGCTTTAGTTAAAATACTAAAACGTTTACAAAAATCCTGAAAATAATTGCGGGCTTTGTTTAGACTATTTCCAATAGCAAACATTTATTTCCAGAATTATTTGAGCATTTAAATTATTTATAGCATTTAAATGCCCAAAATCAAATACTTATGATTTAATTCAATGACCTTCTGTTGACCTAGAAAATTGTGCACCAATTTTGCCAGAGGTTCCAACCCAAGACAAAGAGAGTGAACTTTTTAGAAGGGCATTTCAGGTTCATTGAAAATAATTTTAGTAAACCCTAGTTGTTTCCAGGGGGCGTGTTGGGGGTTCTGTCATCCCCATTTCAAACTTAAAAGGAAATTAAACATGATGCACACTCTAATGCTTGAACTAGCTAGGGTGTGACAATTCACCCCCACTCAAAAGAATCTCGTCCCGAGATTTAGGATCCTCCGGAAAGAAGGTGGGGTACTCGAGGCAAAGACGATCCTCCCTTTCCCAAGTGGCTTCTTTCTCGGAATGGTGTGACCATTGAACCTTGAGAAACTTGATATTATGATGTCGAGTGGTACGCTCGGCTTGATCAAGGATACGAACGGGATATTCCCGATATGAGAGGTTATCTTGTAGATCAAGCGTTTCGTGGTCCACTCCACGGATAGGATCCGCGAAGCAACGCCTGAGTTGAGAAACGTGGAAGACATCGTGAAATCTGGAAAGATGCGAAGGTAGTTCCAATTGGTAGGCAACTTCTCCCCGTTTGGCAAGAATGCGAAAGGGTCCAATGTAACGAGGAGCCAATTTGCCTTTGATACCAAAACGATGGGTTCCCTTTAACGGAGTAACCCGAAGGTAAGCCTTCTCGCCGACTTCATAAGTCATAGGCTTATGTTTGCGATCATATTGACTCTTTTGACGAGATTGGGCTGTTTTCAATTTATCATGAATAACGCGAACCTGTTCTTCTGCTTCCTGAATCATATCCGGGCCAAAGAGTTGTCTTTCCCCGGTTTCTGACCAGTTAAGAGGCGTTCGACATTTTCGTCCATAGAGAACTTCGAAAGGAGCCTTGCCCAAGCTGGCTTGATAACTATTGTTATAAGCAAACTCCGCGAATGGAAGGCAATTCTCCCAACCCATTCCGAACGAGATGAAAGAGGCTCGGAGCATATCTTCCAGAATTTGATTGACTCGTTCTACTTGACCACTTGACTGAGGATGGAAGGCGGTGCTAAAGGAGAGATGAGTTCCCATAGCATTTTGGAAACTTTCCCAAAATCGAGAGGTGAAGGGACTCCCACAGTCTGAGTTAATTTCCAATGGAACACCATGAAGACACACTATTCGGGAGATGTATAAATCGGCTAGCTGGCTAGTGGTGATACTCTCACGAACAGGTAGAAAGTGGGCTACTTTGGAAAGACGGTCGATCACGACGAAGATGGCATTATTCCCTCTCTTGGTCCTGGGAAACCCAGTGATGAGATCCATACTGATTTTATCCCATTTCCACTCGGGAATAGCCAAAGGTTGAAGGGTGCCAGCAGGCCGTTGATGCTCTGCTTTAACACGACGACAAACGTCGCAATTAGCAATGTATTGAGTGACTTCTCTCTTCATCCTAGTCCACCAAAACCTCTGGCGTAGGTCTTGATACATTTTAGTACTACCGGGATGAATGGTGAGAGGGGATTCATGAGCTTCCTTAAGGATCAGTCGCTTTAGGTTTCGTGCCTTTGGAACCACTAGGCGATTTCCAAAGTATACGACACCTTAATCATCAATGGAGAAACAATTCGTGACTCCTTTCTTAATGTTTCTCTTAATACGGGAGATTCCCGGATCTACCTTCTGTGCCTTGATGATCTGATCCGTAAGGGTAGGTTTCGCCACCAGGGTGGATAGGAATCCTTGAGGAACAATGTGAAGATTTGGCTTACGAAATTCCTCATGGAGAAGTGGTTGACTTTGTTGTAACATCAGGTTGTTACAATAGGATTTACGACTTAGTGCATCAGCCATGACATTGGCTTTGCCCGGCGTGTAAGTTATTCCTAAGTCGTAATCCGAGATCAACTCGACCCAACGTCTTTGCCTGAGATTCAAATCTGGTTGGGTGAAGATATATTTCAAACTTTGGTGATCAGTGAAGATCTCGCAACGATTACCGAGGAGGTAATGTCGCCAGGTTTTGAGTGCATGGACTACAGCTGCAAGCTCTAGATCATGTGTGGGATAATTTTCCTCATGTGGGTGTAATTGCCGTGAAGCATAGGCAATTACCTGACGATCTTGCATGAGTATGCAACCTAGTCCTTATCGCGAGGCGTCGCAATAGATAATAAAGTCTTTGGAGAAATCTGGTGGTACCAGTACGTTAGCAGATGTCAGGCGTCTTTTCAGTTCCTGAAAACTGAACTCGCACTGTAGAGTCCACTCGAACTTTTTATCTTTCTTGAGGAGTTCAGTTAGAGGTTTAGCAACCTTGGAGAAATTCTCGACGAAGCGGCGGGAATAGCTCGCTAAGCCAAGGAAGCTCCAAACTTGCTTGACCGTCTCAGGTGGAGTCCAATCAAGGATGGCTTGAACTCGCTCGGGATTGACAGCAATACCCTTACCAGAGATTACATGGCCTAGATAGGTCACTTCTGGCAACCACAATTCACACTTGGAGAATTTGGCATAAAGGCGATGCTCTCGAAGTTTCATCAATACCAGCCTTAGATGTTCGGCATGTTCCTCTTCATTCTTGGAGTAGATGAGTATGTCATCGAGGTATACTACGACAAATTTATCCAAATACTCCATGAAGACCGAGTTCATTAACCGGGAGAAGGTTGCTGGGGCATTGGTTAAACCAAAGGACATAACGGTGTACTCGTATTGGCCATAACGAGTAACAAAGGCCGTTTTGGGAATGTCCTCGTTTCTGATTTTGATTTGATGGTAGCCCAACCTCAAATCCATCTTGGAAAAGACTGAGGATCCAGCGAGCTGATCATACAGATCGTTGATCCTGGGAAGCGGATACTTGTTCTTGATGGTGACCGGGTTGACAGGTCGGTAATCTACAACCATTCAATCCGTTCCATCCTTCTTGTTGACGAAGAGGACAGGGCAAGCCCAAGGAGAGGAACTAGGATGGATGAAACCCTTTTTTAAGGACTCATCGAGTTGGTTCTTAAGCTCAGCTAGTTCTAAGGGTGCCATCTTGTAGGGTCTTCTAGAAATTGGAACGGTTCCTGGAACAAGGTCTATCACAAACTCAACATCCCTGCCAGGTGGAACACCTGACAGTTCTTCTGGAAAGACATCCGGAAAGTCTCGGACTACCAGAACATCCTCAAGGTCT
The DNA here is from genome assembly GCF_002162155.2 of Triticum dicoccoides. Taxonomy (NCBI): domain Eukaryota; kingdom Viridiplantae; phylum Streptophyta; class Magnoliopsida; order Poales; family Poaceae; genus Triticum; species Triticum dicoccoides. The sequence goes on along the minus strand of NC_041392.1, from coordinate 586,562,173 downwards.
GGAAGGGGGTTGGCATTTAGGGAGTAAAGCTGGCGCTTGGCCACTCCAGTTAAGACATTGACTGTCTTGCCCGATGGGTGAGTAAGTTGAACAGTTCTAGTGGCACAATCAATCTTAGCATAATGAGCTGACATCCAGTCCATACCCAAAATGATGTTTATGTCCGATGACTTGATAGCTATTAAGGAAGGAAGGAAGACAAGTCTATCGACAAGAATTTCGTTCCCATGGCTTACTCTAGAAGTTTGCCATTTGGAACCCGGAGTTTGAATTACCATGGAAGTGGGCATGTCACAGAATATCGTGTTATGCATTCGAGCATAGTTCTCGGATATGAATGAATGAGATGCTCCAGTATCGAAAAGAACAGATGCCGGATGGCAGTTAACAAGGAGCGTACCAAGGACGATGTTAGGATCCTCATGAGCCTCCTCGGCTGAAACATAGTTGACATGGCCATGGGCAGTGGTGGCCGGCTTGGCATAGAATGTCTTTCCCACGGGCTTACCACGGCCAACGGACTTTCCAGTTTGATTAGGGTTGTTCTGCGGACACTCTCGACTATAGTGACCCGGCTCTCCACACTTGAAGCACGTCACCACATTGGGGCGTGGAGCAGCATTAGCAGGGGGGCCACCATAGGGCTTGGGTGGTGCAAATTGCTGGTTGGGACGAGGCGCCTCAAAGGATGGCCTTGGGATGAACCTGAGTGGCAGTGTCGTGCTTGGGATCCACACCCGGCGCTTCTGAGCTCCATTGCCGGATGAAGAGCCAAAATCACGGGAGTGCTTGCGTGAAGCATCATAATCAGTCTGGCCTGTCTCAGCACTGATGGCTTTGTTGACCAACTTCTGAAAGGAGGTGCACTCGTGCAGACGAAGATCGCGGCGAAGCTCGGGGCTAAGTCCCTTGCGGAACCTTGCCTGCTTCTTAGCGTCAGTAGATACCTCTTCAGGGGCATAACATGCCAGATTCCCAAATTCACGACTATATGCATCCACAGTCAGTCTTCCTTGGGTGAAATTGCAGAACTCCTCCCTCTTGTGATCCATGAGACCTTCCGGAATGTGATGTTCACGGAAAGCTCCACTGAATTCAGCCCAAGTAGTAATTTGGCCGACCGGGCGCATAGCTTCGAAGTTTTCCCACCAGAGGCTAGCAGGGCCTTCGAGGTAGGCAGCATAAGTAACCTTGTCGGCTTCGGCTACGTTGGCAGAACGTAGCTTGTGGGTAATGCTGCGAAGCCAGTCATCCGCGTCGAGGGGCTCGACGGAATGGTTAAACTTTGGTGGGTACAGCTTGATAAAGTCATTAATTGACACCAAGTCATTTTGCTGATGGCGTGCAGTGTTCTGCTCAATCCGCTCTAGCAGGCGGTTAGTCTCACGCTGTTTCTTTCCGCCTCCAGCATCACTTCGGCCAGAGAAGGCGGGTGAGGCAGATTTTCACCCCTAGCTGCACTGGCTTCCCCCTGCTCCGAGGCAGCAGGGTTGCTGCGGGTGTTGACCATCCTAGGAGATAACAAGACAAAGGTTTAGATAAGGATGGCTCAAACTTAGCAAGGAAGTGCAGAATGTAATGGATAACACAGAATGCAGAGATGTTCATCCATATGTCATGGTAATATAAAACTGCCATATATATACCAATGGTCATACACATCATACATAGTTTAGTACAAGCCGAGGCTACAGTACAACTATGATGGAAGACGTTACATCTCATCTGAGGCATTCCAAGCTCCTATACATTATTTGTCTACACCTCCGGAATTGACTACACACAAAGTCATATTCCATAAGTCACGCAGGACAGTGGAGATACAACTACTACAATACTAGTGATACTACTACTAACTCAGACAGCTCCGTAGTAGTCCTCATAGAAGTCACCTCCATAGCCTGGAAGTTCAACGTGATCATCCGGGAACAGACGGTCCTGAGGAGCCTGTGGACCATAGGGGCTAGGATGAGGTCTTGGACCAACAAACGGTGGCCTGCGGGGACCACGGGGTGGGGTGATGCCTCCCACATCATGCCAATCCACCATGTCTGGCAGAGCAGATCTCACAGGATACAGATCCCTTGTATCCATACATCCATCTTGCACCGCAGGTGCAAACCGAGTCAATGTGGCCCAATGATCAGCACGGGTATTGAAAAGCTCCGGCCTCAAGGCCCGATTCTCTCGGTCCTTATCTTCAAGCATCTCGGTAGTGGTACGAGTTAATGAGTCCTCCTGAGTGGAGTTAGAATAGATAGCCTGAAGATACCCTTGTGCTCCCGGAAGTGAAGCTGGCATGTAACGGAAGTCGGTGTTCCGAAGCAGGCCAGTCCGGACTCGCATGATGGTCATCATGGAATAGGCAGCATCCTGCACAACTATCTCAACAGTAACCCCGAGTCCATAGGAACAGTGAAGGGGCTCGGTAGATCCAGGATAAGAAGGAAATATCCTGATAGTGCAGAAATATTGGCTTTGATTAAAGTCTCAGAATTGCTCTTCGACGGTGTATTCGGGATACCAACGGTAACCCGTCTCGATCATTACCAGGACTAACATAGCAGTATGACCGGGCACGTCGAGGCACCGGGTCAGGCGAACCACTTGGTTTTGAGCATGGTTGGCCATCTGAAAGCACAACCACAAGCAAAGACATTAGAATTTCTAGGGAAAATTGGACAACATAACAGCTGTAAATGCCCAGAAAAAGATTTGAGACATCCACAACAATTTGCAATACCACTCAACAACATCATATCAAGGTTCTGATCCAATTAGCAACATACTAAAAATAGTAGAAAGTGAACTGGGACTTGTAACAACAATCCTATAAGCTACTACGGATTAGTAACACGTGAACCTGATAGAAGAAGAGAGCCTAGTCCTTAACCCACGTTGAATGAGAAGAGAATGACTCAGAGCAGAGGGCATAAGGTAAAGGAGTAAAAGAGCCTTACGTTCCCTCCCACAATCAATTCCCCTACATATAACTAAAGCATTTCTAGACTCGATATCGACCAGTTTGGCTCAACGAACCTACAGGCAGTCCGGCTCTGATGCCAACGCTGTCAGGACCCCGATTCCAAGCCACGTCGATCTAGCCGGTAACACCTCATATCACTTTGCGGCGTCACGCACGGTATCCCACGGGTGTCGCCTTACCGTGGCCTAGGACCGTTTGCGCCTTTTGGTTCACGTATATGATAGTGTCGCTAGCATCCATATGACAGAGAACCCGGGCCGACATGGCTAGTCGTGAACCCAAAGCGGCACAGACCTATGGAGACACGCATACATGAATCACATCGAGCATGTCGGTCATCAGCGAGTGATTCCGGGCTGTAGCACTGGGCTAACAGGACTCCAGGGAACCCGGGCTATAGCAGGCTAGGCAGGACTCCGGATGTCACCGCGTCACATTTCCCCGAAGGGATAGACATAGGAACGACGTGAAACACATGCCGGCTAGTCAAGTGTGCTGAGCAGTAGTGCTGGGCTAGCAGGACTCCGGTGAACCGGGCTGTAGCGGACTACTATGGCTCGAGGAACACTAGACTACATTTCCCCATAAGAAAGGCTGCCAAGGATAAACAACTAGACTGTCGGATCCCACTCATACCAAGCATTTCAATCATACACACAATATGCCCGATATGAGTACATACAAGATGGCATCACAACAAAACTCTACAACTTAAGTACTTTATTTAAAGGCTCCAGAGAGCCATACATAACAAGTTCATACAAATAGGGGTCACATGACCCGACACTCAAGTCATACAATCATACAAGCACATGCAGAAGCAACTAGTCTGAGTACAGACACTAGAAAGAAAGAAGGCTTCTCGAAGCCTGTCTATCTACATAGGGCCCTCCATGGCCAGGATCACCACCTGGGTGGCTAGTCACTTGTCGACGTCAAGGTCTACGTAGAACCCATCGGAGGGGGCAGTGTTGTCGTCTGAAAACAGTAATTGAGCAAACATGAGTACAAAGGTACTCAGCAAGTCTTACATCAGAACCTAATATACATGCTCATTCTCAAGAAGGTGGTGGGGTTATTGCAGCAAGCCATGTTTGACTCTTGGCTAAGATATCCTACGGTACTCCACTAGTAAAATAGTTTCCGCACACGAGTCCACTACTCACCAACACAATACTCCACCGGGGATCCTCTCTCGTCATCCTATGAGAGGGCCATCCTCGGTACTCACATTTATCTTGAGTCTTTTAGTAGTATCCAGTAACTTGTCTATGAACTGTATAGGCAACCAAGTAGTCCTTTACCGCGGACGCGACTATTCGAATAGATGATGTTAACCCTGCAGAGGTATACTTCTTCATACATGCTTTCACCACTTACCGCCGTTTACACGACATGTACTCGGCAACCTTCAAGCGGAAGCCCCGCGAGGGTGTCGGCCGCGGCCTACCTAAACACTTAAGTCTCTGGTCCAGGTGTATCGCCTATCCAGGTTCCATCCGCAGGGAGTCTGGCCGAGGTTTCCACATACGGGCCCGAACGATGTGAACAGGGTTCCCGAGACAACAAACGGGTGACTCGGTACACCGTGCCACGGTGTATCTACCGCAACATAGCTCACCCCTAGGGTCAACGCTACGCACGGCCGCCAACACATAACTTACAAACACCAGAAACTATTTGCAACTCCTGGACAGAGTACTAAGGTATTTAAGAAGCCGAGAGGGTCCATTGGTTTCGGGCCCAATGTACGGTAGTAACTGCATCTTAAATCACACATACAAATCTCAGTTCTTATGGACGGTCTCAATGAAACAACCCACCATGTACTCCTACATGGCCTCTCATCGATACCTTTACCAAAACATGTTCAACACATCCCTCATATTACCGACATAATCATATCACTCTAGCCCATCACCCAGATGAACTAGACCTGACACAACTCTAAGCATAGCAGGCATAGCAAGGTAGGAATCACATACATGGCTCAATCAACTCCTACACATGCTAGTGGGTTTCATCTAGTTACTGTGGCAATGATAGGTCATGCAGAGGATAAGGGTTCAACTACCGTAGCACACATCAGTTTGAATCGCGTTGTCTTAATGCAGTAAACAAGAGCAGAAGCGAGAACATGGGTTTGTATCGGAATGATCAATGGGTTGCTTGCGTGTTGTAGTGGTAGTAGGGTACTGCCCTTCAGACGGATACTCGGGGTTATCCTCGGAGGCAGAACCTACCACAAAAGACACACCGAAGCATAATCAACACATGGCAATATGCAACAATAAGATGCATGCTATGACATGGCAAGATGAAAGTGTCTTGGCCTAATGGAAGCTAAAACAGAAGGGGATGAACTCATTTGAATCAAAGATTCAAATATTAGCGCATTAAACATGGCCTTAATAGAGCATCACCTTATTCTTCTTAAACAGCAAGGTTAACTTCTTTTGTCATGCATGAAACCATTACAGATGGATAGATTGAATTTTTCTGATCATTTTTCATATATAAATCTTTGCATTTGGAGCTATGGTTGATTTTCTATGATTTTTAGAAGTTTTGACTATTTTCTGGAATTTCCTATTAAAGAATAAATCTAGTAATTGAATTAATGCGTCAGCATGACATAGATGTGACGTTAGCGGGTCAACTGGGTCGGCCAGGTCAAACCTGACTGGTGGGCCCTCTCTGTTAGTGTCACAACTAGTTAACAGAATTAGATTAACACTAATTAGCTGTCAGTGGGGCCTGGGCCCACATGTCAGTGACTGAACTAATTAAACTTAGTTAAAACTAATCCTAAACTAATTAGCAGACCAGCCCCACCTGTCATAGACCCAGGGGGGTCTACCTGGGCCCACACAGGGGTCAAACTGAGTCAAACTCGCCGGAGTTTAGCCGCCGGCGAGGCCAGACGCGGCGGAGGGCTGCGGGTTTCGTGCTCTGGCAACCAAAACGACGGCGGAGAGCATCTACGCATAGCTGGGAGCAAACCGCATCGAATGGTGGCAGTGGGTGGAGCTAGGGTGGCCGGAAACGTCGCCGGCGACGACCTTGGCGGCCGCCGGAGTTCGGGCGAGGCCGAAACCGAGGCTGCGGGGCACGACGAGGCGCGTGGAATGGTGCTACGGGCTCCTAGGAGCGCGTGGAAGACGAAGGCGTGCTCGGATTCGAGCTTACGCGCCTGTAGCCATGGCGGCGACATGGCCAGCGGAGCCGAGCTCTCGGCCTCGATGGCAGATGGGGTTGGAGGATGCGGACAAGCGCGGGGAGAGGGGCGGGAGAAAGATGGGCTCACAGCGGTTGCAGAACGCGTCTCAGCGGGCTCGGGGGAGGTCGGACGTTGTCGGGGCGTTGCCGGCAATCTCGGCGGACCGAGGAAGAAGAAGGCGTCGGGGAGGTGCTTGGAGGCGTCCGGCATCGCGTGAGTCGACGAGGAGGTCGAGGACGGCAGCGCGGAGCTAATGGGCTTGTCGGAGAGGCGAGGGGGTGGCTCTAGTGACGACTACAGCGAACGGCGGCGAGTATCGCGCTCGGCCATCGCGGGAGAGGGTGAGGGAGACGAGGGGGAGAGTGAGGGAGGGAGAGAGGGGGACGTGGGGGTCGGCGTGGCACCCCTAGACGCCTCCAGGGCGTCGGCAGAAGCAGGAGGTGGCCGGCGTGTGGCCGCGGGCACCGGCCACGCGCTCCTCGTCCTCCTGGCGGGAGGAGGAGGACGACTGGCAAGGCCAGTCGGCTGGGCCAAGCCAGGTGGGCTGGGCCAGCACAGGTAAGGCCCAGGTGGGTTTCCCTCTCTCTCTTTTTCTTATTTGTTTCTGTTTTCTATTTTTTTCTGCAACTGTTGGGCTTTATTAAAAATACTAAAACGTTTCCAAAAATCCTGAAAATAATTGTGGGCTCTGTTTAGAATATTTCCAACAGCAAACATTTATTTCCAGAATTATTTGAGCATTTAAATTATTTATAGCATTTAAATGCCCAAAATCAAATACTTCTGATTTAATTCAATGACCTTTTGTCCACCTAGAAAATTGTGCACCAATTTTGCCAGAGGTTCCAACCCAAGACAAAGAGAGTGAACTTTTTAGAAGGGCATTTTAGGTTCATTGAAAATAATTTTAGTAAACCCTAGTTGTTTCCAGGGGGGTGTTGGGGGTTCTGTCATCCCCATTTCAAACTTAAAAGCAAATTAAACATGATGCACACTCTAATGCTTGAACTAGCTATGATGTGACAGTACCAAGGCACAGGAAAATGCACCAGACTTGCGAGATATGTTGGAGGACAAGGCAAGGCAAACAAGATCGATCTACAGATCGCGTGGGTGCCCCACGACTCGAGACGGTAACCATCACCCCAGCCACAAACTCGGCAGGGCCGAACACAGTAGACAAAGCTCATTGGAGCTACGTCGTGATATAGCCCAGTACAGAGGCGCCACACACCCACTATGCTTCACAGACGAAATAATGGATCATCAAATCCCCGAGGGTTTCAAACCCGTAAACATCGAATCATATGATGGCACAACAGATCATGCGGTATGGATCGAGGATTATCTCCTTCATATCCACATGGCCCGTGGAGATGATTTCCACGCCATCAAATACCTCCCACTCAAGCTTAAAGGACCAGCTCGGCATTTGCTTAACAGCTTGCCAACAGGATCAATCAGTTGTTGGGAGGACCTGGAAGCCGCATTCCTCGACAATTTCCAGGGCACTTATGTGCGACCCCCAGACGCCGATGACCTAAGTCACGTAATTCAGAAGCTAGAGGAATCGGCCAGGCAATTCTGGACACGGTTCCTAACAAAGAAAAATCAAATAGTCGACTGTCCGGACGCTGAGGCCCTAGCAGCCTTCAAGCACAATATCCGTGACGAGTGGCTTGCTCGGCACCTTGGACAGGAAAAGCCGAAGTCTATGGCAGCACTCACGACACTCATGACCCACTTTTGCGCGGGAGAAGACAACTGGCTTGCTCGTAGCAACAATATGACCAGGAACCCTGGTAATTCGGATACCAGGGACACTAGTGGCACGTCGCGTCACAACAAGCAGAAGCGCCGCATTAACGGCGACAATGCTGAGGATACGACAGTTAATGCCGGATTCAGAGGCTCTAAATCCGGTCAGCAGAAAAAGCCATTTAAAAGGAATCCTAGGGGCCCGTCCAGTTTGGACCGAATACTCGACCGCTTGTGCCAGATACATGGCACCCCCGAAAAGCCAGCCAATCACACCAACAGGGATTGTTGGGTGTTCAAGCAGGCAGGCAATTTAAATGCCGAAAATGAAGACAAGGGGCTGCATAGCGATGACGACGAGGAGCCCCGGCCGCCGAACAAAAGTGGACAGAAGGGTTTTCCCCCACAAGCGCGGACGGTGAATATGATATACGCAACCCATGTCCCCAAAAGGGAGCGGAAGCGCGCGTTAAGGGACATATACGCAGTAGAGCCAGTCGCCCCAACGTTCAACCCATGGTCCTCCTGCCCGATCACCTTTGATCGAAGGGACCATCCCACTAGCATCCATCATGGCGGATTCGCCGCATTGGTTCTAGACCCAATTATCGACGGATTTCATCTCACTAGCGTCCTTCTGGACGGCAGCAACAGCCTGAACCTGCTTTACCAGGATACAATGCGGAAAATGGGCATAGATCCCTCGAGGATTAAGCCCACCAAAACGACCTTTAAAGGCGTAATACCAGGTGTAGAGGCCAACTGCACAGGCTCAGTCACACTTGAAGTGGTCTTCGGATCTCCGGATAATTTCCGAAGCGAGGAGTTAATCTTCGACATAGTCCCATTCCGCAGTGGCTATCACGCACTGCTCGGGCGAACCACATTCGCCAAGTTCAATGTGGTACCGCACTATGCATACCTTAAGCTCAAAATGCCAGGCCCTCGAGGAGTAATTACGGTCAATGGAAACACCAAACGCTCCCTCCAAACGGAGGAGCATACGGCGGCCCTTGCAGCAGAAGTACAAAGCAGCCTCTCCAGGCAGTTCTCCAGTCCGGCCATTAAATGACCGGACACCGTCAAGCGCGCCCAGAGTAACCTACAACAAGACCGCCTGGCACGATCCGAGCAGGCGTAGCAATGCGGCCCCAACCCCAGTCCTCACAAAAAGGTGACGCCAGTGCTTCGCATACATAACTACGCTCTAGAAATACCATGGGTACAGGGGGAGGGGCACCATCATGGCACGCCCGAAACATGGCTTAAACCGCACTAGGGGCTACCGATTTTTTAATTTTCTCTTACTTTCGGGACTCCATTCTTCGGAAGGCCTGTTCGGCAGTTCAACTGCCGCACAAACAATGCAAGAACCAGGGAAGCAGACAAGCCACGCCGCATTACGGAACTCCCAGGTGGTCTCTATCACGAGCAGTATACCTGTTTCGCATACCATTCCGTAGCCTGCCCCTGGAAGAGACATGTTAAATAGTCCAACCTTTTGCTTATCGCATTATTTGTATCGTTCTGCTTTGATCGCAGCCCTTTTTAATAAACAATGCATAGCTTTTGTCTATTTTTGCATTACTCTTTTTTTATATATATGTTTCTTAACGACATGTTGCACCCGTACACCTTGGTATGGCCAAAATACGCCAGGGGCTTTAGTACCCCTCAATATGGTGTGAGAAGTCCAAACACTTTAACAAGTGCGGCACCCCGAACTTATAGCATTATATGCATCGGCTCCGAATCATGTCTTGGGTCAATAGTTGGGTTTGCCCGGCTCCTATGTTTTGGTGCCTTACGTTCCGCTGTATCGGCTAAGGTAGCACTTGGAGAACCACTGCGATTGTGCCCCAGTTGAGCTGGGTCGAGCACCTCAGTGGAGAAAGCTAAAACTGACTGTCATGATGAAGCGAGAGCTGGTCGCTGTTCGAGAGGTTTTTCAAGTCCCTAAAGACTTATGTCGCTTAGTGTGAGGAGTCGGCTCTGTCCGTCCAAGGCGTGGATAGCGCCCCGAACTCGGTCTTCCGGATACCAGGGGCTTCGCCGAAATTTAAAATTATAGAATTCTATGGCTAAGTGAGAGTGTTCACGCATTATAGTCCGATTGCCTTGTTCGTTGGGCTGAGCGCCTCCCTCGAAGGACCCAAACATGGGAAAAAGAGCGCTCAGGTTTATCCCCGAACACCCCAGCACTAGCGGCACGGGGGCAGAAGCCGACGACTCTCCATCTCTCAGAATTGATAAATAGCCGCACAGAAGGTAATATTTTAAATTCCAACAGCATTTCTTAGCGCATATGAACAAGTTTTCAGCACACATGACAACGAGCAAGTTTCACTCAAAAATTACATCCCTAGAACATTCATCCGCCACAAGGTAGGCACCCTTCAGAACATCCTTATAATAATTCTCAGGCTTGCGATGCTCTTTTCCCGGCGGTGGCCCGTCCTTCACAAGCTTCTCAGCATCCAGCTTGCCCCAGTGCACCTTAGCACGGGCAAGGGCCCTACGGGCACCTTCAACGCAGACGGAGCACTTGATGACTTCGAGCCTTGGACATGCCTCCACCAGCCGCCGCACCAGCCCGAAATAGCTCCCAGGCAGAGCCTCTCCAGGCCACAGCCGAACTATAAGGCCCTTCATGGCCTGTTCGGCCGCCTTGTGGAGCTCGACCAGTTGCTTCAGCTGGTCGCTTAGGGCCATGGGGTGTCCAGCCTCAGTATACTGAGACCAGAACACCTTCTCTATCGAGCTGCCTCCTCGGCTCGATAGAATGCGGCGGCATCGGACACACTCCGGGGAAGATCCACGAACGCTCCTGGAGAGCTTCGGATTCGGGTAAGTAACAAGTAACTCACGTTTATGTGTTTGCTTTGCATAAAGAATGCCTTACCCGCCGCTATCTTCTTCACCTCATCCAACTCCTGGAGGGTCTTCTTGGATTCGGCCTTGGCAGACTTGGCATTTTCAATAGCCGCCGCGAGCTCGGACACTCGCGTCTTTGAGTCAAGCTCCAAACTCTCATGTTTTTTCATGAGAACCTCGAGCTCTTGCTGCACCTTGCCAACCTGGGCCTCATACTTCTCCCGCTCGGTGCGCTCCATGGCCGCCCTCTTCTCGGCCTCGATCAGTGTCGGAGTAAATGACCACGGGTAGCCTAGCCGGCTCCACTGGCCCTTCTAAAAAAATTACGAGCCGATCCGGCCCTCAAGAATCCAAGATGCGGGGCTGCCTTCCCCTTGTCGGCTGTCTTCCCGGCCGACTATCGGAAGGTGGCCCGACTACAGCCCTCATGACGAAAGCCGCGGGAGGGCCGGCTCCAAGAAGCCGGCCGCGAGAAGGCCGACTCCAAGAGGCTGGCTCCCACAAAGCGGTCAAGATCGTACCCTCGAAGTCTGCATCCACATAACGGCGATGTGACAGGGCGTGGCTACAGTAAAGCCTGCCACCCCCGAATCCCGGAGCACGCCCAGCACCATGCGCCGTACGGGTGGCCATGGCCCGTCCGGCGCGGCACTGTTGCCACGTTGACCCTGATGTCATCCACGACGGGCTGCCAGTGCGGCCCACAGGCGGTGGGCCCCTTTGGGCAGAGAGACACCTGAAGGCGGCCAGGCCTCCCCCAGTCGGCCCAAGACAAAGCCGGCTCTCCATAGCCGGCTTGCCACCTCCCTCGAGGGAGACACCCCATTAAGGAGACAAGACGCGGTGAGGCTACAGCGATCACTCGCCGGACGGCGACACTGTAGCCACGCCCACCTCGGCGAAGCCCTCATCAGCAGAATTGGGCAACAGTAACCAGCCCCCGACCGGGCCCTGGACAGTGGGGCCTGCCTGTCGACCAAGGAGCCGGTAGCCGGCGGGCCCCAACAGCCGGCGTAGAAGCCGGAGAGTGTAGACACAGACGGTTGGGCCCCACGCCCAGCTGGATTACCATTCTACCCCCGGGGGGTAGGCCTATATAAACCCCCCGGGACACCCATGCAAAGGGGGGATCCCTGCTAGTTTTAGACACCACATAGGGAAGAGAAGAGAGCGAGCCGAGCCCTTCTTCCTCCTCTCGCCAAACAGCTCAAGGAGCATCGTGTGGCTACTTGTTTCATCTAGTGATCATGCGGAGACCCCACAGAGCAGCAGTAGGGGTGTTATCTCCACGGAGAGCCCCGAAGCTGGGTAAGATTCGCCGGCGTGCATGTCTTCGCCTCATCCCGTTTCCAGGCACCGGCGACGTCTTACTGGCTCCCACAATGATAAGCCACCCGTTGGCATATGTCGCACCTACCACCCGACATTTGGCGCCCACCATGGGTTCAGGTGCACCGTCGTCCGAAGACCTGTTCTGGACGGGAACCCTCTTCCTCCCCAGCGAGCATAGCCAGCCCGGCACGCCCGATGGCGCTGGCCACGATGCGCTGCAAGGCGTCACCAATGTGTGTGCAGCGAGCGGCCTCGCCAATCTCCTTGACAAGACCCTCATCTCCGACGAGCTCGCCTCCGACGCGGGCACCGACCGCCTCGTCAACCTCCTTGGCCAACTCTGCATCTCCGGCGAGCCTGCTGTGGACTTGGAGTCGGTCGGCTCCACCGATCCGATGCCTGTCGACTCCGACACGGCCTCACTCGACACTTTCCCCACCGACATCACGATCTACAATGACCCACTTCTCCGGGCCGATGGCTGCGACGCTGTCACCACCGAGGTGATGGTCATCGGCCACGACGGCGCCTCTAACAAGAGCGCCCACGACGCCTCGCATGCGGCGGTCCACGACTTGTCCATCCCCCTCCCGGCCGATGCCGACGCTGAAGCACTGGAGGCTCGCCTCCTCGGCCTCCTCGCAGAGGGCTGGAAGCTGGCTTCCATGAGACGCCTCATTGAGGCCCACCGGCGCAAAGCCGACCGCGGCACCTTTGGCACGCCGCCCCCAGGCGGGCCCAGCCGGGCCGGCGTTGTCAGACAGCGCGACACTGTCGTCGCTGATACGCTAGGAGTCGACCGCCCAGTCTACGCCACTCCGCTCGAGAACCTGCGCGCCACCCAGGCGGCCGTAGACGAGCTAGACGGATTGGGGGCCGAAGAACTCCCCCACATGACCAGACGCATCCAGCAGCTAATTGATGGGGCCGCGCAGCGGCATGAAGCCGACGCCCGCGCGAAAAGCCCTCCCCCGAGCTGAGATCACGGCGCGACGTCCCGGACGCCGACCGTGGGCAAAGCCCGCGTGTGGCGCGAGAAAGAGCCGGCTGCCAGCCGAAGCCGAACCCGAATCTCCATCGAGCGAGATGCAGAAGGCCATCCCCGGGCCGTGGAGTGGCGGGGCAACCCGCCTCCGCCTCGGCCCCGTGGGGAGAGATATTCCACCCCACCGCCTGTTGCGCATCCAACTCTCAGCGGGCGGCTAGGCCGCCGCGAAGGAGTCGGCGAGAACGACGCCCGCCATCGGATCGACCGCCTAGCGCGATCCCTGGCGCTGGAAGAAGAAGACAATGTCGGCCCGCCTTGCTTCGGCCCCCGCATCCGCGACGAGCCTTTCCCCAAAGGGTTCTCGCTCCCAAGAGACACGCCCAAGTATAACGGCTCCGTGAAGCCGAAAGATTGGTTGATCGACTACTCCACGGCGGTTAGCATAGCCAACGGCAACAGGCGCATTCCCGTGAAGTACGTGCCCCTCATGCTGCAGGGCACGGCGCGGACCTGGCTCAACAGCCTCAAGCCATACAGCATCAACAGCTGGCTAGACTTCACAGAAGCCTTCGTCCGCAACTTCACCAGCACCTACAAGCGGGCTCCCAAGCCCAGGCAGCTCTCCTTGTGCGTGCAAGGCCCCACCGAGTCCACTCGCGACTACCTCACACGTTGGGCCGAGCTCCACAACTCTTGCGAAGGGGCGCACGAGGTGCAAGCTATAGAATACTTCACTGCCGGGTGCCGAGAAGGCACCCTCCTCAAGCACAAGCTCCTCTGCGATGAGCCGACTACCCTCGACGAGCTTCTGGTCATAGCGGACAAGTATGCCATCGCCGACTCCACAATGAAGACCGAACTCCGGGTAGACGCGTCCGGGAAAGTACTCAACCCGGCGCCCAAGACGCCGGCTGGGGACTCCGGCCGACGCCCACACCAGAACGACCACAAGCGCAAGGGCCCCGTGCCGCCCTCCACCAGTCGGCTGGTGGCCACAGTCGAAGACGAGCAGCCGAAGGGCGGCCCGCACCCAAGAAGCAGAGGGACGGCAAGTCGGCTTGGCAGCCGGCCTTCTCCTACGAGCAGACTCTCGACGCCTCATGAATAAGACCAACCACTTCGAGTGGAATGACCAAGCCGACCAAGCTTTTCACGAGCTAAAGAAGATGTTGGCCACGCCGCTTGTCCTGGCGGCGCCGACTGAGAAAGAGCCCATGCTCCTCTACATTGTCGCAACCAGCCGGGTGGTCAGCACCGTCATCGTAGTCCAACGCCCAGAAGAGGGCCGAGCCCAGCCGGTCCAGAGGCTGGTGTACTATTTGAGCGAGGTGCTGTCTACCTCGAAGCAGAACTACCCGCACTACCAGAAGATGTGCTACGGAGTGTACTTCGCCGCCAAGAAGCTGAAGCCCTACTTCCAAGAGCATCCCATCACGGTGGTATGCACCGCCCCGCTAGCCGAGATCATAGGCAGCCGGGATGCATCCGACCGGGTGGCGAAATGGGCCATCGAGCTGGCCCCCTACATGATCTTCTACCAGCCTCGCACCGCCATCAAGTCCCAAGCATTGGCCGACTTCCTTGTCGACTGGGCGGAGACCCAGTACCTACTGCCAGCTCCCGACTCCACTCATTGGCGCAGGCACTTCGATGGGTCCAAGATGCACACCGGCTTGGGAGCCGGCGTCATCCTCACCTCTCCCAAAGGCGACAAGCTCAGATACACACTGCAAATTCACTTTGCCGCCTCCAATAACATGGCCGAGTACGAGACGCTCATACACGGGCTCCGGCTTGCCAAAGAGCTGGGCATTCGCCAGATCCTATGTTATGGCGACTCGGACTTGGTGGTCCAGCAATCACCCGGTGACTGGGATGCCAAGGACGCAAATATGGCAAGCTACCGCTTCCTCGTCCAGCAGATCAGTGGGTATTTTGAAGGATGCGAGTTCCTCCATGTACCGCGAGCCGACAACGAGCCAGCTGATGCCCTGGCTCAAATAGGTTCCACTCGGCAAGCAATACCAACCGGCGTCTCTCTACAACGCCTCCTCAAGCCGTCTATCAAGCCGTCTCCAGAGTCTGATTCCATCTTCGTGCCGCCTGACCCCGATGCAGCCGGGTCCGGCTCGAAGAACCAAGCGGGTGACTCGGGGACTTCGATAGTCGGCCCGGGGACATCAGTAGGCGGCTTGGGGACTTTCGTAGTTATGCCCGACCCGGGGACCACCACACCCGGCTCGGGGACTGCGGTAGTCAGCCCAGAGAATGCGCCAACACAACAGGCGGCGGCTGACTCCAGCATTTCACCACCCAGCCTGCCCGCCCTGGTCGCAGTAGCCGTGTTGGTAATAGAAGAAGTCGTAGCTCCATCTTGGGATCAATCCATCCTCAACTTCTTAATAAATCAAGATCTGCCGGCTGACGAAACAGAGGCAAGGCAAGTCCAACGCCGAGCCGGAGCATACACAATCGTCAACAGAGAGCTCGTCAAGCGTAGTGTCACTGGAGTCCTCCAGCGATGTGTCGAGCAAGAGAAGGGCATTGCAATCCTCAGAGACATCCACCAAGGAGAATGCGGCCACCATGCGGCCTCAAGATCACTCGTCGCCAAAGCTTTCCGCCATGGTTTCTTTTGGCCGACTGCTTTGGATGATGCCAAGGAGTTAGTTAAACATTGCAAAGGGTGCCAACTCTTCAGCTCCAAGCAACACTGTCACATCCCTAGCTTCTGGCATTGCTCTAGGCTAGCTTCATGTGTGCATCATGTCTATATTTTTGAAACTTGAATTGAGGAATATTGGAAGCCTCAAAACCCTAAATAAAAGAGGGGCAAAAACCCTAGAAATCTCATTCATTGCTCCAAAAGGCTCTTCTTAAATGTTTGATAATTTTTGGTAAGGGTTCTGGTCCCAACCAAAATATTGAACATTTTTAAGGATTTATTTTTGGGACTTTGAATTTAAATCATTAGCTATTTGAATTTGAATTATATTCATATAATTAGAATATAATTTCAAATACCCCTGAAATATTTTATGAGCTTTTGGAAAAGTCCATCTAGCCAAATAAAATTATTCAGAGGAGTTTTTGGCATTGTTTGAATTTGTTTAAAATTCAAAACAGTGGCAAAACGAAATTAAATAAAACAAAACAGAAGAAAAAAATAAAAGAGAGAGAGAGAAGGACTTACCTGGCCTCACCCGTGCAGCCCACCAGAACCGGCCCAGCCGGCCCAGCCCGCCACCGCTACTCCCCCCCTGTCGTCTTCCTCTTGCCAGTGGGAGCAGCTGCGTGCTCGCACGCGCGCGGCCGAGGAGGCCACCTCCTCCCTGCCTGGCTGCCTCCTCCTTCCCTGGTCCCTCCCGCAACGCCACGCAGCCCCGACCCCCTCTCACTTCTCCCTCGCTCTCTGGACCTCCCTCCCCCTCGCTCCTCTGTTTCCCCTCCCGCGACCGAACGGAGCCGCC
The DNA here is from genome assembly GCF_002162155.2 of Triticum dicoccoides. Classification (NCBI taxonomy): domain Eukaryota; kingdom Viridiplantae; phylum Streptophyta; class Magnoliopsida; order Poales; family Poaceae; genus Triticum; species Triticum dicoccoides. The sequence continues at coordinate 586,545,545 of NC_041392.1, read as the reverse complement.
GCCACCGACGAGAGCCACCGTGGCTACCGGCCACCCCACGGCTCACCGACGCCCCAGGAAGCTCCGCCGGTCCTCCCTCTACCTCCTCAACGAGCCACGAGGCCCCGGACGTGCCACAACACCGCCCTCGATGCCTTCTTCAACCTCGGGACCGCCGGCCATCTTCGTCAAATTCGCCGGCTCCGGACCGTCCCCGACCTCGCCGAGCGTCCCCTCGTCATCGCCGTGAGTCACTGACCCTCTCCCCTAACTCAGCATGCTCCCCTCCGTGCCGTAGCGCCGTTCCCCACGAGCACCGAAGCCACCGTCCGCCATTGCTGCTGCACGCATAGCCTCCGTGCTCCCTTGGCCTCACTGAGCTGCTCTTAGTGCTCCCCATGTCTAGCAGGTGCTGCCCAGCCTCTCCATTTGCTCACTGATGCACCGTAGCGACGCGCCCGAGCACCACCGAACACCATCGCCGCCAAAGCTCGTAGCCGGCATGAGTTCCGGCGACCCCACGACCTCCCACTCGGTCCTCTGGATGCGCGGGAGCAAGGGCCATCCCCTGGTGCCCTCAGCGCGCCAAACTGACGCCTCTAGCGCAAGTCCGGCGTGCCCCGCCGTGTTCTGTGGTCGCCGTCGGCTGGTCTCCGGCGTGCTGACGTGGCGTCGTCGTTAGGGGCTAATGACCCTCCTAACTAACCCTGTGACACTGACAGCGGGCCCCGTAGCGGGTCAAAGCCCGAGTCAACGCGGGATTAGCCCCTGTGTCACTGACGTGTGGACCCCACACGTCAGGTTTGACCCGAGCCGGCCCCTGTTGACTTGCTGACGTCATGCCAACGTCATGCTGACGCAGTAATGTTTTCTGGATTTAATTTAATTCTGAAATTCCAGAAAATGAATATAAACTTCTAAAATTCATAGAAAATTAACCGTAACTCCAAATCAAATAATTTATATATGAAAAATTATCAGAAAAATTCAAGGAATCCATCTGTACCATTTTCATGCATGTTAGAACAACTTATAGCTGCTGTTTAGCACAAATCAAATAAAGGGCATTTAAATAATCACATATGGAGTTTGAATTTGAATCTTGTATTCAAACCAACTTCATTTAATCTGTTGCTAGTTGCATTGGCTCAAAACACATTCATTTTGCCATGTCATGATCATGCATCATATTGTGCATTGCATTGATTGTGTTCCCTTCTGTGTTGCCGGTATTTGTCCCCTCTCGATAGACGTGATACCGATGATGTGATCGTTGACACTGATGAAGACTCAATGTTATCTTCAAAAGTGCCAGGCAAGCAAAACCCCCTTGTTCATTCCGATACAATCCTACTCTCTCGCTCCTGCTCTCTTTTACTGCATTAGGACAACACCGATTCATCTGTTACTTGCTGCGGTAGCTGAACCCCTTTGTCCTTTGCATGACCTGTCATTGCCATAGTAAATAGATGAAACCCACTAGCATGAGTAGGAGTTGTTTGAGCCCTGATGTGCCTACTCATTCATGTTTGTTTGTCATGCCTGCTATTGCTTAGAGTTGAGTCAGGTCTGATTCATCGGGGATGAATTAGAGGCGTGTGAACCTGTCCTACTGTGTGTGAGCTAAGTGTGTGAACACGATTTGGTAAAGGTAGCGGTGAGAGGCCATGTAGGAGTACATGGTGGGTTGTCTCATTGCAGCCGTCCTCAGGAACTGAGTTCTGTGTTTGTGATCCATGATTCAGCTACTACCACGCATTGGGCCCGAAACCAATGGACCCTCTCGGCTTCTTGATCACCCTTGTCCTCTGTCCAGGAGTTGCAAGTAGTTTCTTGTGTTTGTAGTATGCTGGAGGCCGTGGGCAGCGCTGACCGTAGGGGTGGGCTGTGATGCGGTAGGCACGTGGCACGGTGTACCGGGCGCCCGTTTGGTGTCTCGGGAACCCTGTTCACATCGTTTGGGGCTGTGAGCGAAACTCCGGCCGGATCTCCTCATGGATGGAACCCGAATAGGCGATAAACCTGGACTAGAGACTTAGGTGATTAGGTAGGTCGTGGCCGACACCCACGTTGGGCTTCCGCTTGAAGGTTGCCGAGTACATGTCGTGTAAAAGGCGGTAAGTGGTGAGAGCGTGTGTGAAGAAGTACACCCCTGCAGGGTTAACCTAATCTATTCGAATAGCCGTGTCCGCGGAAAAGGACTTCTGGGTTGCTTATATCAGTTCATAGACAAGTGAAAGTGGATACTCTAAAATACGCAAGATAAGCGTGAGTGCTATGGATGGCGTTCTCGTAGGGAGACGGGAGCGGATCCATAGTGGTGTATTGATATGGTGAATATGTGGACTCGTGTGCGCCACCTCAAAAAAGTTACTCGCGGTCGTAGTTCAGGATAGCCACCGAGTCAAAGCTGGCTTGCTGCAGTTAAACCCCACCATCCCTTTGTTGATAATGATGCATATGTAGATAGTTCTGATGTAAGTCTTGCTGGGTACATTTGTACTCACGTTTGCCTATTTTATGTTTTTGCAGAGAGACTTCAGTCTCACTAGTATTTCCGCGTGGTCTTCGACGTTTAGCTTGTTACCTCAGCTACGATCTTGTGCCTCGGCAGGATTTGGTAGATAGTCAGGCTTCTCAGCCTTTTTCATTTATAGATGTCTGTACTCAGACATGATAGCTTCCGCTTGTGCTTGATTTGTATGCTCTGAATGTTGGGTCATGAGACCCATGTTTGTAATATCTCGCTCCTCGGAGCCTATTGAATAGATTACTTGAGTCATAGAGTCATGTTGTGATGCCATGTTGTATTTGCACATATCGAGCATATTGTGTTTATGTTATTGAAATGCTTGGTATGTGTGGGATCTGACCATCTAGTTGTTTATCTTTAGTAGCCTCTCTTACGGGGAAATGTCTCCTAGTGTTTCCACCGAGCCATGGTAGCTTGCTACTGCTCCGGAACACTTAGGCTGGCCGGCATGTGTCCTTCTTCGTTCCTGTGTCTGTCCCTTCGGGGAAATGTCACGCGGTGAATACCAGAGTCCTGTTAGCCCGCTACAGCCCGGTTCACCGGAGTCCTGCTAGCCCAGTGCTACAGCCTGGATTCACTCGCTGATGACCGACACGTTCGATGCTGGGTCATGGATGCCTGTCCCTGTAAGTCTGTGCCGCTTTGGGTTTACGACTAGCCATGTCAGCCCGGGCTCCTTATCATATGGATGCTAGCGACACTGTCATATACGTGTGCCAAAAGGCACAAACGGTCCCGGGCAAAGGTAAGGCGACACCCGTGGGAATACCGTGCGTGAGGCCGCAAAGTGATATGAGGTGTTACATGCTAGATCGATGTGGCATTGAGTCGGGGTCCTGACAGCGTTGGTATCAGAGCTTGACTGCCTGTAGGATTACCAAGCCAAACTGGTCGAAGTTGAGTCTAGAAATTCTTTAGTTATATAAGGGAATTGATTGTGGGATGGAACGTAAGGCTCTTTTTACTCCTTATACCTCATGGCCTTCTGATCTGAGTCATCATCTTCTCTTCTACGGGGATTAAGAACTAGGCTATCTCTTCTTCCCATCAGGATCACGTGTTACTAATCCGTAGACTTATAAGATTGTTGGATTAAGCCTCAGTTCAGTTTCTACCTCTGTATGTTAATTATTAATCTCGATACCTTGATATTGTGCTTTTGAGTGGTTATGCCACCATTTTTGTGAATGTCTCAAATCTTTTTTGAGCATTTACAGCCATTGCGCTATCCGAGTCATCTCAGGTCTCTAAACAGTCTGATGCACTTGCAAATTCCTTCCTCCCGTTTCAATGTTCCTTTGGGCCAGATTAACCACACTAATCAGTGAGTTGAGGTACTCTGTTACCTTGACATATATGTTGGAGATATTATTATGACCCTAGGTGTCTCAGGGGATCATCTAGTAGTCTAGCCATGTTTTGTGTTCCCAGTGTGATGATTCTGGCCGTCATTATCGAAAGCATCCCGCGATGCCATTTAGTTAGTAGGTATTCTATTCCTGGGTTCTTCAACCCGAGATCCACCCTACTTACTTCATGTTGATAGTAATTGCTAGTGCCTTTAGGATATTAGTAACCTTTGCGATAGTCCTTGAAGTCCGTGGTATCTTCTTCTTCCAAATACCATGAACTACTTATGGCAGAAGTTCCTCGTTGAACTGAAATATCACAACAGGATTATTCTTGAGGAGTTCTCCATTCATAAATCGTGACTCTGCCAGTTCTACCTTTCTGCATGGGTTATCCGGAAGAAATATGTTGAACTTGGTTCGACATACTAATCTATGCATCCACAACTCAGAAAATTATATGTTCCTTTGAGTTGTTCTCTTTAGTTGCATTCTGACCCTCGTCTATCAATTGATAGTCAAGAGTATGCGTGCGTTCGTTTATCGATGCCTATTACTCTTGTGGTCCGTCAAGCCATTCTATCGCAGAATGACTAGGAGAAACAAACTCCAGTACCTCTTCCATATCCAGGATTGGGTCAAAGAAGTTGTGCTCCGCAGATCAAATTGCTAATCCAGCTTTTGTTCTGTTCTACCTTGGAGTATTACCATCTTTATATCGGGATTGTTATAGGAATTGCACACCATCCTATGAACTCTTGGTACAGTGATACTTCTCGCCATCATTACTCATTCCTCGGTTCCGTGTGGTTATAACCGGAATGTCGACAAGTGAATCGTGATGTGTGAATCAATACTCCTAGCAACCTCGTTGCTTGGTAGTTAAAGGACAATAATTTCATTCTTAGTGTGTTGGTTATTGAATCATCATTCTAAGATTGATCGTGCTACCTAGTCCATTCTCCTGGTTCACTCCTCGATCGATGAGTTAGGATTATTTCAAATCCTTGCTCTATTGATCATATCGTCTTGCCCTGAAAAGCAAGATTGTTCTCGAGCTTAGTAACATACCGGTGGTTCGTGATTTTCTGAATATCTTCTCAGAAGTATTACCAGGTTGTCACCTGACCGCTATGTTGAGTTCGTGATCAAGTTGGTTTATTCCTGTAAACCACCCCTTCTCCAAGAATCCGTGTTGGATACCCTGAGCTAGTTGGATAAGCTAAACAACAACTTGGAGAGTTGGAAGATAAAAGCTTGTCCGACTTAGTTCATGTTAAGGGATATCTTTTTGTGTGTGTGTGTGTGTGTGTGTGTTGAAGAAAGATGATATCTTCATCAATTGGTCCTTGTGAACAATTGTTGGATCTATTATCTTACCCAAACCTTTGATTGAGTATGGGCTATCATCCAATCAGACCAGAACCAACGATATTCGTAATGTTGTCTTACTCGTGGTTGATCCCTCGAGCATACACCATTATATCTTTTGGGTCTGACTAATGCTATCACTTGTTCACTTAACTATGGAATTCCTTTTAAAAGGAAACCCAGATGAATTGTTGTTGTGCCCATCGACAACATCCTTGTCTTCTTCATAATTTTGCTGAACATTAAGCTAGTGTTGGAAACTTTTGAAAGCATTTGTTCATGCTAGCTCATGAAGCATATGTTCGGATGTAAGAAGTGACTTCCTTTAATTCATGTGCATCTGATGCAAGTTGCCGCCGTGGATTCGAGAAAGTCAATGTTGCTTTCTTTGGAATCATTCCAAATCAGTCATGCACACGTGCGAAGAATGCTGTGGTTTGAAGACTTGCAACCTTCAATCTATATGTATCCCTAGCACACCAAGCCACTGATTGATTTGTTCAAGGAGAAGGAGTTCCTTCATAAGAGCTAATCCGGACTTATGAAAGAACTTCGATACCCTCGTTGATGGTTCCCCCTCCTGAACTCGGTAGTGTTTTATTATAAGACTACCACGTGGTCATGCTTGTCTGGGACAACGTGTTCACATGTTTGTAGCAGAACCAGCTCATGTTTTGGAGCTTGCTATCGTAGTTCATCTCCCGAGAATCCCGCAACGTCATCTCGTCGATTTGTGTTGCAAACTTTCATTTTTCTTCCTAAGACTCGATGAGCCTAGAATATCCTAACACCAACCAGAGCTGAATCTCAGGCAGATATGATGGTTGGAACATTTCCCTAAGAACTATAATATTGGTCTCTCGATAACCGGTAAGGTGGATGTCGTGGCCAACACACCCATCCGGTAGACCTATTATTATAGTATCTTGTTTGAGGAAGTTGGCCACCCCCCCCCCATAGGGATTTCGTAGGATTTACTCCCTAGTTGCCCCTATGGATTTTTGTGTTCCCGAAGTCCGACCTTTTACTTGATGTTTTAGATATCAAACCATATCTATGAATGGGTTATACTAGCACATCAAGGAGAACATTAGAAGCGGAGTGCTAAATGTCTCTCGGTCGATCATCCAGATTTTATTTGCTTGGCCTCGCTAAGGTGAAATATGAGAAAGTGTTATCCTCCTTCGCATCTGCATCGTCCATCACTATTCATCATGGTAGTATGTTGTGTTGTCAGCACCCTTGACGCGGTTGTTGATAAAACCTTGATGATTGTGGAAATGCTCAAGTTCTTGAGAGCACGCACAAGCGCTACGTCTTATCATCGGCACTAGCTGGGATTGCCCCAGATTTCCTCGGTTATGCTATAACCACTCCAACAGTGAATTCACTCTCTATTGTTGGGTTCTTCCCCAGTTACCAGAATCATTCCCAGCATTTGCATTTTGTTCCCAGCTTGCACCGCCAATGTGCCATTCTACCATGGGTCTCTTCCATTTCCGGTGATAAGCAAAATTCATCCATTACGTTGTCTTCAACAAGGTAATCCACATCATCCAAGTTTGAGTATGCCATTCTACCGAACCCCTCTAAATGATCGATTATGATTTGCCTTAAGCTGGTATAAAGAGTTTCAATGATCTCTGAATCAAAGGTAATTCTTTTGTCACTTAAGGGGAGATATTTACGAGTCACGGTTCCGAAGGTGTCTCGTTGTGGTATCATGGCAACTCAACTCCTCGCTACATTGACAACCGATTACCACCTTCTTAAGTGTGGAATTGTTGTCCACCTAGTGAACCTTCGTCATCCGTTTCTTTCCACCCCTCTTGATGTGTATCTCGTGTCTCAACCCGAGAGATGGTCCTATGTCTCATTCCGTGAGTTGTTTGATCTTCAAGAAGATCGACCCTTCTAGAGTCTCCTTCATCCCTCCATGTCATGTTGGCAGGATTTCTCAGAACAAGACATCAAGACAATGATGGTGAATGAATCAACGTTCAACTGAAGTGCACCCTGGATCGTGAAGATTGTACTAGTTTGCGTTTCCCCTTCATCCTACCCTACGCTTGAATCTCGAGACGAGATTCTTGTTTAGTGGGGGTGAGTTGTCACATCCCTAGCTTCTGGCATTGCTCTAGGCTAGCTTCATGTGTGCATCATGTCTATATTTTTGAAACTTGAATTGAGGAATATTGGAAGCCTCAAAACCCTAAATAAAAGAGGGGCAAAAACCCTAGAAATCTCATTCATTGCTCCAAAAGGCTCTTCTTAAATGTTTGATAATTTTTGGTAAGGGTTCTGGTCCCAACCAAAATATTGAACATTTTTAAGGATTTATTTTTGGGACTTTGAATTTAAATCATTAGCTATTTGAATTTGAATTATATTCATATAATTAGAATATAATTTCAAATACCCCTGAAATATTTTATGAGCTTTTGGAAAAGTCCATCTAGCCAAATAAAATTATTCAGAGGAATTTTTGGCATTGTTTGAATTTGTTTAAAATTCAAAACAGTGGCAAAACGAAATTAAATAAAACAAAACAGAAGAAAAAAATAAAAGAGAGAGAGAGAAGGACTTACCTGGCCTCACCCGTGCAGCCCACCAGAACCGGCCCAGCCGGCCCAGCCCGCCACCGCTACTCCCCCCCTGTCATCTTCCTCTTGCCAGTGGGAGCAGCTGTGTGCTCGCACGCGCGCGGCCGAGGAGGCCACCTCCTCCCTGCCTGGCTGCCTCCTCCTTCCCTGGTCCCTCCCGCGACGCCACGCAGCCCCGACCCCCTCTCACTTCTCCCTCGCTCTCTGGACCTCCCTCCCCCTCGCTCCTCTGTTTCCCCTCCCGCGACCGAACGGAGCCGCCGCCACCGACGAGAGCCACCGTGGCTACCGGCCACCCCACGGCTCACCGACGCCCCAGGAAGCTCCGCCGGTCCTCCCTCTACCTCCTCAACGAGCCACGAGGCCCCGGACGTGCCACAACACCGCCCTCGATGCCTTCTTCAACCTCGGGACCGCCGGCCATCTTCGTCAAATTCGCCGGCTCCGGACCGTCCCCGACCTCGCCGAGCGTCCCCTCGTCATCGCCGTGAGTCACTGACCCTCTCCCCTAACTCAGCATGCTCCCCTCCGTGCCGTAGCGCCGTTCCCCACGAGCACCGAAGCCACCGTCCGCCATTGCTGCTGCACGCATAGCCTCCGTGCTCCCTTGGCCTCACTGAGCTGCTCTTAGTGCTCCCCATGTCTAGCAGGTGCTGCCCAGCCTCTCCATTTGCTCACTGATGCACCGTAGCGACGCGCCCGAGCACCACCGAACACCATCGCCGCCAAAGCTCGTAGCCGGCATGAGTTCCGGCGACCCCACGACCTCCCACTCGGTCCTCTGGATGCGCGGGAGCAAGGGCCATCCCCTGGTGCCCTCAGCGCGCCAAACTGACGCCTCTAGCGCAAGTCCGGCGTGCCCCGCCGTGTTCTGTGGTCGCCGTCGGCTGGTCTCCGGCGTGCTGACGTGGCGTCGTCGTTAGGGGCTAATGACCCTCCTAACTAACCCTGTGACACTGACAGCGGGCCCCGTAGCGGGTCAAAGCCCGAGTCAACGCGGGATTAGCCCCTGTGTCACTGACGTGTGGACCCCACACGTCAGGTTTGACCCGAGCCGGCCCCTGTTGACTTGCTGACGTCATGCCAACGTCATGCTGACGCAGTAATGTTTTCTGGATTTAATTTAATTCTGAAATTCCAGAAAATGAATATAAACTTCTAAAATTCATAGAAAATTAACCGTAACTCCAAATCAAATAATTTATATATGAAAAATTATCAGAAAAATTCAAGGAATCCATCTGTACCATTTTCATGCATGTTAGAACAACTTATAGCTGCTGTTTAGCACAAATCAAATAAAGGGCATTTAAATAATCACATATGGAGTTTGAATTTGAATCTTGTATTCAAACCAACTTCATTTAATCTGTTGCTAGTTGCATTGGCTCAAAACACATTCATTTTGCCATGTCATGATCATGCATCATATTGTGCATTGCATTGATTGTGTTCCCTTCTGTGTTGCCGGTATTTGTCCCCTCTCGATAGACGTGATACCGATGATGTGATCGTTGACACTGATGAAGACTCAATGTTATCTTCAAAAGTGCCAGGCAAGCAAAACCCCCTTGTTCATTCCGATACAATCCTACTCTCTCGCTCCTGCTCTCTTTTACTGCATTAGGACAACACCGATTCATCTGTTACTTGCTGCGGTAGCTGAACCCCTTTATCCTTTGCATGACCTGTCATTGCCACAGTAAATAGATGAAACCCACTAGCATGAGTAGGAGTTGTTTGAGCCCTGATGTGCCTACTCATTCATGCTTGTTGTCATGCCTGCTATTGCTTAGAGTTGAGTCAGGTCTGATTCATCGGGGATGAATCAGAGGCGTGTGAACATGTCCTACTATGGGTGAACTAAGTGTGTGAACACGATTTGGTAAAGGTAGCGGTGAGAGGCCATGTAGGAGTACATGGTGGGTTGTCTCATTGCAGCCGTCCTCAGGAACTGAGTTCTGTGTTTGTGATCCATGATCAGTTACTACCACACATTGGGCTCCGGGCACTCCAAGCTCTCTCGACTTATTAATCAACTTGATCTCTGTCCAGGAGTTGCAACTAGTTTCTGGTGTTTGTAGGTAGTGTTAGTAGTCTACCAAGTGGCACCCGGTACAGGTGGGCTTGGGACAGACTAGGCACAGTGGCCCGGTGTACCAAGTGGCACCCGGTTGGTGGGCTTGGGAACCCTGCTCACATCGTTTGGGGCCGTGAGCGACACCCCGGCCGGATCTCCTTGCGGATGGAACCCGAATAGGCGATAAACCTGGACTAGAGACTTGTTCGGTTAGTCAGGTCGTGGCCGACTCCCTCGCCCGGCTTCCGCTTGAAGGTTGCCGAGGTACATGACGTGTACAGGGCGGTAAGTGGCGAGAGCGTGTGTGAAGAAGTACACCCCTGCAGGGTTAACATCATCTATTCGAATAGCCGGATTCCTCGGATATGGAAACTTGGACCCCTTGCATAGTTCATAGACAAGTGTAAGTGGATACTCTAAAATATGCAAGATAAGCGTGAGTGCTATGGATGGCGTTCTCGCAGGGAGACGGGAGCGGATCCATAGTGGTGTATTGATATGGTGAATATGTGGACTCGTGTGCGCCACCTCAAAAGAGTCGCTTGCAGTCGTAGTTTAGGATAGCCACCGAGTCAAAGCTGGCTTGCTGCAGTTAAACCCCACCATCCCTTTGTTGATAATGATGCATGCGTAGATAGATCTGATGTAAGTCTTGCTGGGTACATTTGTACTCACGTTTGCCTATTTTATGTTTTTGCAGAGAGACTTCGGTCTCACTAGTAGTTTCGCGTGGACTTCGACGTTTAGCTTGATACCTCAGCTACGATCTTGTGCCCTCGGCAGGATCTGATAGATAGTCAGGCTTCTCAGCCTTTTTCATTTATAGATGTCTGTACTCAGACATGATAGCTTCCGCTTGTGCTTGATTTGTATGCTCTGAATGTTGGGTCATGAGACCCATGTTTGTAATATCTCGCTCCTCGGAGCCTATTGAATAGATTACTTGAGTCATAGAGTCATGTTGTGATGCCATGTTGTATTTGCACATATCGAGCATATTGTGTGTATGTTATTGAAATGCTTGGTATGTGTGGGATCTGACCATCTAGTTGTTTATCTTTAGTAGCCTCTCTTACGGGGAAATGTCTCCTAGTGTTTCCACCGAGCCATGGTAGCTTGCTACTGCTCCGGAACACTTAGGCTGGCCGGCATGTGTCCTTCTTTGTTCCTGTGTCTGTCCCTTCGGGGAAATGTCATGCGGTGAATACCAGAGTCCTGTTAGCCCGCTACAGCCCGGTTCACCGGAGTCCTGCTAGCCCAGTGCTACAGTCTGGATTCACTCGCTGATGACCGACACGTTCGATGCTGGGTCATGGATGCCTGTCCCTGTAAGTCTGTGCCGCTTTGGGTTTACGACTAGCCATGTCAGCCCGGGCTCCTTATCATATGGATGCTAGCGACACTGTCATATACGTGTGCCAAAAGGCGCAAACGGTCCCGGGCAAAGGTAAGGCGACACCCGTGGGAATACCGTGCGTGAGGCCGCAAAGTGATATGAGGTGTTACATGCTAGATCGATGTGGCATTGAGTCGGGGTCCTGACAAACACATGCCGGCCTCTGCACTCAAGACCATTCCCCTCACTTGGCCCTTCGTCGTTTGGGGACTGGACATCGTGGGCCCATTCAAGACGGCGTGCGGCGGCATGACACATCTGCTTGTCGCTGTGGACAAATTCACCAAATGGATTGAGGCAAAGCCGATCAAGAAGCTGAATGGGCCGACTGCCGTGACATTTATCGCAGATATAACAAATCGATACGGCGTGCCACACAGCATCATCACCGACAACGACACGAATTTCGCCAAGGGAGCCTTGGCACGTTTCTGCGCGACGCAGGGCATCCGGTTGGACTTAGCGTCCGTTGCCCACCCGCAGTCAAACGGCCAGGTCGAGCGAGCGAACGGCCTCATCCTTGCCGGCATCAAGCCCCGACTGGTCGTACCACTGGAGCGTTCGGCCGACTGTTGGCTTGATGAACTGCCGGCCGTCCTCTGGAGTCTGCGCACTACCCCAAACAAGTCAACCGGCTTCACTCCTTTCTTCCTCGTGTATGGTGTCGAGGCGGTCATCCCAACCGACATCGAGTTCGACTCGCCTCGGGTAACCATGTACACGGAGGCGGAGGCCAAGGAAGCACGAGAAGACGGTGTCGACCTACTGGAGGAAGGCCGACTGTTATCCCTCAGCCGGTCCGCCATCTATCAGCAGGGCCTGCGCCGCTACCACAGCCGGAAGGTCAAGCTAAGATCCTTCCAAGAGGGCGATCTTGTGCTCTGGCTGATCCAGCGAACAGCCGGCCAGCACAATCTCTCGGCCCCTTGGGAGGGCCCCTTTGTCATCAGCAAAGCTTTAGGCAACGACTCCTACTACCTAATCGACGCACAGAAGCCGAAGGCACGCAAGAGAGATGATTCCGGCAAGGAGTCGGAACGACCATGGAACGCCAACCTCCTCCGAAGATTTTACAGTTGAAATGCAGTATGTATCACGCTAACTTTTGTACTAAGTATGAGACAATAGGCCCATCGAGGAGAGCTCGGGGACTGCCATCTTTATCTCTAAATGAAGAATATTATGCTTATGACCTTGTCATTACATTTACTTTTTTCGTCCGGCACCGGGTTTGACTAGTCGGCCCGGGGACTGGCCTCCTGGAGTTATATTAGAAGTCCTACCCGCGGTCAGACAAGTAGTGTGCCAGCACCCAAGCCTTCTCTTGCCAAAAGTCGTAGTTCGAAGAACCGGCTGTCCGGCTGGCAAGAGTCAAAGGCAGGAAAGGACGCCCACACGAAAAACGGCTAGGGACTAACGGACTAATATAACAAAAGCCGGTTTTTCTCCCACCGCCGACTGACTACCAGAGTAGCCGGCCGGCAGGCTTCCATTCACCTCACTTCAATCTAAGAAAGCTCAAGTACTTGCCTCCCCAAAAGGGGAAGGCGGCAAAGGAAACAACCTAAGGATAAAAAGTATACGTGAATGGAAACCAAACACGCACACAATCATATTTACACAAAAGACCTTCAAAAGGCCAGCTTTCAACATAGTTCGATTACACCCCCAGTGGGTGGAACTGCGCAAGTTTAATAAAAATTGTTCAAAGGGTAACAAACAGGAAAAGCAAGGACGGCAGATTAAGCCAGGTGAGCGACTGGCGAGTCGGGCAGGTCGGTGGAGATGGCAGTGCCGGCTGGAGGAGTGGCCGGCTGGTGAACCTCGGCATGACCACCGCCTCCCGCAGAAGGCGCGCTTGCACGCGCCTCGTTGCTGGAGGCACGGTCAGGCTGAGGCTGGCTGACCGCTTCACCGGCCGGCTCAATGTCTTCGCCTTCCTCTCCTTCGTCATCTTCGCCTTCATCACTGGAGGCGATCTCCTCTGCCGAGTCCTCACCCGCCGCCGGGTCCAGCCCGAACCACTCCTCGGCCGGGCAACGCCGTCGTCATTTATTTCAGGAGCAAAGACACTGATGTCAGTGAACTCGGCGATCGTCGAAGCACGCTGAGCGATAGCCGGCCGCACCTCCTCTAGCTCCTTGTCGGCCTCCAGCCGCCAGGTGCGCCGCTGGTCCAGGTTCAGCCCCGGATACCAGGCTCGGACGAACTCCAGTGCCCGCCCAGCCCCAAGCCGGGCCGCCGATGCCTTCCAGGCCTCGAAGCGGCCAACCGCAACCTCCAGCCAGTCGGCAGTCCGACTCGGGGTGCGGGGAATCGTCTCGCCTGGCCAGAGGGCGGCCAGCACCTGCGCCCCGGCGCGCTGGAGGCGGCGGAGCATATGGTGAGCCGGCTGCAGCCGGGCTTGGACCGCCAAGAGTTGCTCCTCCAGTGTCCGGCTCGCATCGGGCGCGATTTCAGCCCCCGCCTGCCGACGCGCCTCGTGATGGGCCTCGATGGTTTGGGTGGCGAAGACGGAGTAGCCGGGAAAGTAGTCTGCGCAGAGAACAAAAAGCAGCACAAGTCAGAACACAAATCAGGGGGCAAGGGGCAAGCAAGGAGTGAGGAAGGCGGCTTACCGTCGATCAAATCCTCAATACGACCGAAGCCTTCATTCAGCGCTTGCTTTGTCTCAGCCCAGCCCGCTGCTTCAGTCTCGAACTCGGCCTTCAGGGCGTCCTCGCTGTCCTGCGCCTTCTTCAGGGCCGCCTTGTGGGTCTCCTCCTGGTCGGCCAATTTCTTGGCCAGGCGGTCACGCTCCAGGACCAAGGTGTTGTATTCGGTTTCCTTGGCACGAAGGGCGGCCTGCGCCCCGCTGAGCTGCCCCCTCAAGTCGGCATTGGATCCTGCAAGCATGAAGACAAAGGAAAATCAATAAGGAAGAAGTCGTCAAGGAAGATCCGACCCGACTGCTCAGCAGTTGGCCCGAATCTCGGGGACTACACCCAGTGGGTGCACTGACGCGCCCCCACAGGAGATGAACGAAACAAAGCACGCACTCCGGTTGCTGGTCAGGTCTTCGGTTCTCCGGCCCAGCTCCTGAGCCTGGGAGTTGAAGGCAGTAGCGCGGAGGTTATGATACTCCTGGGAGATCAGACAGGAGGCAAGAATAAGATAGTTATCAGGACCTAGTAAGTTCCAAGCCTCCTGCACTGCAGCCGACTCGGAACTCGGGGACTACACCCAGTGGGTGCGCTGACGCGCCCCCATGGAAGAAATCAAAAGAGCAAAACAACCAAGGTCAGAAGACTCACCCGGATGACGGCCCGTGTCGCGAGGAACTCTTGGGAGTATTGCTGCAGCGAGGCGGCTTGGGCTTGAAGCCGGTTCTGGACCTCCTGGGCCGCCGCGTTCAGCTCGCCCGTCCCCTCGCTGGGAGTCCACTCGGACGTGCTGACGCTGGCCGCCTCCAGGGCCTCCGCCGTCTGGCTGGTGCCCGCAGCTCGATGCGGCTCCGGCGTGGAGGTGCCTCCCCCTGCGCGCTGGCGCAATGTCGTCTGCACCTCGAGGCCGGCTCCTGCCTTCGGCTCGCCCCTGGCCAGCTGCTCTGGCGCCGCGGCTGATTGGCCGCTTTGGCCCGCTCCAGTCGGCTCCGTCTGCGGCGCCCCCTCCATGGAGACCACGTGGTCCTCCCTCCTCTCCATCACCGGCGGGTCTTGGTCGACCTCCTCCGACGGGGGCACGGGGATGTCGGGGGCCACAGCGCGGAGGGGAACGACGAGCTGCGGAGGCTGGTTGCGCGAGGCCTCCGCCTCCGTCTCCACGGCTGCCGCCTCCGCCCGGGCCTTTGCCACCGCATCGGCCCGCTCCTTCGCCGCCTGGGCGGTCCTTCGCTCCGCCGCCTCGCGCTCCTCCCGCGCCTCCCGTGCGTTCCGCTCCGTGGCCTCCCTGAGGTCGACGCAGGGATCCACGCGACGGGAGCCTGAGGACCCTCCAGTCGGCCCGACTACAGAGCCGCCAGGACCTCGCTCAAGGGAAAGCGGTGCCCTGTCCGGCAAGCAAAGAAAGGTTTAGAAGGGCTTCAATCGAAAAGGACAACAATA
>NC_041392.1:586512806-586529842 GCF_002162155.2 Triticum dicoccoides | reverse complement strand
TCGACAACTTACGCCAAGATCGCCTGCGGTTGTTTCACCGCCTTGCGGAAGCGGGCTGCCTTCGCGGCCGCCTCATCCCGCTTGGTCGCCACCGTGGAAGCCTTGGATTTCTTCGGCCGGCTGCCGAAGAAGGTCGACGCGGCCCGGCACTTCTGTGCGCCGCCACGGGCAGCCGGTGCGGCAGACGAGCCCGCACCTTGATGATCAGGCGCCGACTCGCGATGCGGGGCGGCTCCGGCCAGTCCTTGAAGCCGGCTCCGGGCCCCACGCCTCCTGCCTCGTTGCCTTCCCCCATGATGGCGTCTTCCATGGCGGCCGCTCCCAGGTCCGGATCGTCGGTGTCGTCCACCATGCGGTCGGGGAGGAGCTGGCGCTCTACCCTGCGGCCCCGGCCGTTGGCGGAAGAAGAGGGTTCTGCTAAGGGCAAACCAACTGATCAGAGGTTGGCTATCATGAGGCCGGCTACAAAAGGAAGAAAAAGAAGAAAAACTTACGGCAGGCGGAGGGTTGGCGCGGGAATACGGCCCCTTGCCGTATCGCCAATCCTCGGCGAGCTTGCAGTTGGAGATGTAGTTCACCATGTAAGACACCTCTGCATGAGGCATCTCCCTGGTGCTCAGCCGGCACGGGTCGAAGCGGCCGCTCATCTAGCAAATCACGTGAGGACGGCTTTGGAGCGGAAGTACTCGGCGCTCCACGAAGGCGGCCACCAAGTCGGCTCCGGTCAGGCCCTCCGACTGGATCATCACCCGAAGCCGGGAGACGGTTGCGTTCCCGGCCTGAGACAGCGACCTGGCCCGGTAGCTCCACGAAGGTTGCCTCCCAGCCGGCGGGCCGGCTACGTAAGCCGGCAGGTTGACGTAGTCGCCTTGCTGGGCGACGTTCTTCACGTAAAAGTAGGACTTCTGCCAGAGCTTCACCGACTGGATCAACCCGATGGATGGGAACGGATTGTTCTCCCCGTCCGCCTCATGGCAATGAAGGTTCCGCAGGGGGCGGGCACGCCCGCGACGACGGTGCCGAGCTTGCTCTGGAAGAATTCCCCCCAGAGCTTGAGAGTGGGGAGAACCCCAAGAAAGCCCTCGCATAGGGTGACGAAAGCCGACAGCAGCATCACCGCGTTGGGCATGAGGTGATGCGGCCGGAGGTGGTAGAATTCAAGGAAAGCTCGAAGGAATCTGCTGGCCGGGAGGCCGAAGCCGCGCAGGCAGTGCGAGCGGAAGATCACCCGCTCGCCCTCCTCCGGCGCCGGCGAGATCTCCCTCTCTGGCGCCTGACGAACCCGCACGAAGTTCTCGCCCGGCAGGCGCCGCGTCCGGCGGAGGAACTCGACGTGGTCCTCGTGGACGTTGGAGCCATCCCACGAGCTCGACAGCGCCATGGGAGCGATGCGGCTGGGAGCAAGACGAAGCGACGGCGGAGACGCGCACGACCCCGCTACGACGGGACCAAAGGAACCGAGAGGACCGATAGCAGAACGGCGCGGCAATGGGTTGCTGCGGCGGCGAAGGGAAGAAGAAGGAAGGCAAGAAGGGGCAGAGCGAGGGAGAGCGTGCGAGCCTCTGCCGCCCCCCTCCTCCTCCTACTTATAGACCCGCGTGGCGGAGCCGAGGAGGCGTGGCATGGGGGAACGTGGGGATCAACTGCGCCCACTCCCCCATGTCCCGCGATTATTGTGCCCTGATGGCGTAATAAAACCGCCACAGGAAGGCGAGCGGTCCGTGTGGGCCGCAGAAGATCCGCGCTCGGGCCGAGGCCTACGAGTGGTGGGCTCGGGCCTGCGGCGGTGTCCCGTCGCGCGCGTGCATTGGCAGGATTTCCTTGCCACGTGGCCCACAAGATGGCGCGCGGTCAGCTCGCAGGGCGACCCGCGTTCCCATCTACGAGAAACGGAGCTTTCCGAAGACGGCGCGCACAAGCAAAGCTAGCCCCTCGGGGTAGGAAGCTGACCAAGCTTCTCGTCCCTTTGTCAGCCTCGAAGCTCGACCAGCTTCGGGGACTACTGTCGGAGTTAATGACCACGGGTAGCCTAGCCGGCTCCCCTGGCCCTTCTAAAAAAATTATGAGCCGATCCGGCCCTCAAGAATCCAAGATGCGGGGCAGCCTTCCCCTTGCTGGCTGTCTTCCCGGCCGACTATCGGAAGGCGGCCCGACTACAGCCCTCATGACGAAAGCCGCGGGAGGGCCGGCTCCAAGAAGCCGACCGCGAGAAGGCCGACTCCAAGAGGCCGGCTCCCACAAAGCGGTCAAGATCGTACCCTCGAAATCTGCATCCACATAACGGCGATGTGACAGGGCGTGGCTACAGTAAATCCTGCCACCCTTGAATCCCGGAGCACGCCCGGCACCGTGCGCCGTAAGGGTGGCCATGGCCCGTCCGGCGCGGCACTGTTGCCACGTTGACCCTGATGTCATCCACGACGGGCCGCCAGTGCGGTCCACGGGCGGTGGGCCCATTCGGGCAGAGAGACACCTGAAGGCGACCAGGCCTCCCCCAGTTGGCCCAAGACAAAGCCGGCTCTCCATAGCCGGCTTGCCACCTCCCTCGAGGGAGACGCCCCATTAAGGAGACGAGACGTGGTGAGGCTACAACGATCACTCGCCGGACGGCGGCACTGTAGCCACGCCCACCTCGGCGAAGCCCTCGTCACCAGGATTGGACAACAGTAACCATCCCCCGACCGGGCCCGGGACAGTGGGGCCTGCCTGTCGACCAAGGAGCCGGCAGCCGGCGTGACCCACCAGCCGGCGGGCCCCAGCAGCCGGCGCAGAAGCCGGCGAGTGTAGACACAGACGGTTGGGCCCCATGCCTAGCCGGATTACCATTGTACCCCCGGGGGGTAGGCCTATATAAACCCCCCGGGACACCCATGCAAAGGGGGGATCCCTGCTAGTTTTAGACACCACATAGGGAGGAGAAGAGAGCGAGCCGAGCCCTTCTTCCTCCTCTCGCCAAACAGCTCAAGGAGCATCGTGTAGCTACTTGTTTCATCTAGTGATCATGCGGAGACCCCGCAGAGCAACAGTAGGGGTGTTATCTCCACGGAGAGCCCCGAAGCTGGGTAAGATTCGCCGGCGTGCATGTCTTCGCCTCATCCCGTTTCCAGGCACCGGCGACGTCTTACTGGCTCCCACAATGATAAGCCACCCGTTGGCATATGTCGCACCTACCACCCGACAATCAGCACTTGCTTAAGGGTCGCCACCTCAGACGTGGCCCCTACAATAGCCACGATAATCCTGTCATTTTTTGTAATTGGACCTTTTTATATATATTTAAACAAGGTATTTCTTACCTTCATTGTCCTCGAGCTGCTTCTTGGCACGCCCGAGCTCTTGCTCGGACCGCTTGAGGTTCTGCTTTAGCGTGTCCACTTCCACAGTCAGTGCAGCGGACGCAAGTAGAGAAGCCTGCATACGCATATTGACTCCTTCTGTTAGACTCCTGTGAATTTTATTTGATCCTCTATTCGGCTTTTCTTCCCGAACGCCAAACAGAGCATTAGGGGCTACTGTCTATGCGGTAATATTATTTACACATTCTTTACTTACCTCAAAGCCTGTTAAAAGACTAGTTCAAGCTTCAGTCAGTCCGCTCTTGGCAGACTGAACCTTCTGGACCACCGCACTCATAATGGTGCGGTGCTCCTCGTCGATGGAGGCGCCTTGGAGCGCCTCCAACAGATTGTCCGGCGCCTCCGGTTGGACGGGGGTCACCGGCACGGTGGGTTTGCTCCTCTTGGAAGGAGGTCCCCCGCCGGACTCTGGAACCTTTGAAGGTTCCGGAGCGGTGTCCGGCCTAGAGCCAGACTTGGAGCCCTGGGGGGTTTCATCCCCTTTACTCCTGGAGTCCGGGAGGTCGCCTCGCGGCGCCTCTAGGACCACCTCCTCCCGGCTTGGAACCTATTGGGACAACACTTCAGTGTCGTTCGTAGGGCAGGGGGAGGAAGCCGTTGGAAGCGAGTTCACATCCGACGAGTCCAGTGAGCCGCTCGACGACGCGTCGAGCCGGTCTTTGGGTGGGCTGCATAAACATATTGGACATAAGGGAAACCTGTGCAATAAACGAATACTATGAATTACTCTGGTATCCGGATACTTACGATTTGGCCAGGGGCTTGGCCCTGAGTGGCCACTCCTCTCCTCCGTCATATGCGTCGGTGGAGTAGTCCGGAGGAAGGGTTTTCCCCTTCTTGGACCCTTCGGCCTCCCCAGTTGGGGCGGCCTTCCTTTTCTTCCCTTCCCCCGCTGGAGGGGGAGGGGTCTCTTCTTCCTCCTCCTCGTCTTCATGGGAGGAGTGCGTCTTGGAGTCGTCGGATGAGGGATCCGACACCTCCAGGCGCCGGGCACTCTTTCGAGTCCCCGTGGCCTTCTTCTTGGCCTTCTTCTCCGGCACCACATGGGGTGCCGGAACCAGCAGCTTCGCCAAACGAGCGTCCGTTGGGCCTTCGGGCAAAGGAGCCGGACAGTTGATCTGTCCGGACGTCTCCTGCCAATCCTGTCAAAGGTAAGGGAGCTTACATCCCGCATGGAGTCAAACTATGAAAAATTGATACCCTGTAAAAGGAAAAAACAGCTTACCGCATGAGCGTGATGCTGTGTACTGAATCCGCGATCCTCGATAGTGGATGTGGGGGCCTCGGCGCCCTTGAAAAGCACCTTCCAGGCATCTTCGTACGTCGTGTCGAAGAGCCTGCTCAGAGTTCGGTGCCGCGCCGGGTCGAACTCCCACAGGTTGAAAGCCCGTTGTTGACATGGGAGGATCAGGCAGATGAGCATAACCTAGACTATGTTGACAAGTTTGAGCTTCTTGTCCACCAGGGTTTGGACGCATGTTTGGAGTCTGGTCAGCTCTCCTTTTTTACCCCATGACAGGCCCGTCTCCTTCCAGGAGGTGAGCCGCGTAGGGGGTCCGGATCGAAACTCGGGGGCTGCGACCCATTCGGGGTCGCGCGGCTCGGTGATGTAAAACCACCCCGATTGCCACCCCTTCAGGGTCTCCACAAAGGAGCCCTCGAGCCATAAGACGTTGGGCATCTTTCCCACCATGGCGCCTCCGCACTCCGCCTGGTTGCCGCGCACCACCTTCGGCTTGACATTGAAAGTCTTGAGCCATAGGCCGAAATGGGGGCAGATGCGGAGGAAAGCCTCGCACACGACGATAAACGCCGAGATGTTGAGGACAAAGTTCGGGGCCAGATCGTGGAAATCCAGGCCATAGTATAACATGAGCCCCCGAACAAATGGGTGGAGAGGGAAGCCCAGTCCGCGGAGGAAATGGGGGAGGAACACCACCCTCTCATGGGGCCTAGGGGTGGGGATGAGCTTCCCCTTTTCGGGAAGCCGGTACGCGATGTCGTTAGACAAGTATCCGACCTTCCTCAGTTTTTTGATGTGTCCCTCCATGACGGAGGAGACCATCCACTTGCCTCCCACTCCGGACATGGCTGGAGAAGGTTGAGATGGGGAGTGCGGACTTGGGCGCTGGAGCTTGAGTGTGCGAGAATGGATAAGCAAGGGAGGAAGAAGGCGTAGGTTAAAAGGTGGATCCTTATCCCCTTATATGGGTGGACGCAACTACGTGTCCCCACCAGCCTGGTAAAACTCGCTTATCTCCAAGCGCCGTAATCAATGGCGTGGTTGGGTTACCCACGCCCGTATTGATGAGAATCCCGGAATAAGGGGACACGATCTCTGCTTTAACAAGACATGCCAAAGAAACCGCCTCGCATGACGCGATGAGGTGGGATAATAAAACGACTCGGATAAAGGCTTGGCCGTGGTGTGTCACGCTGTCAGGACCCCGACTCGATGTCACATCGATCTAGCCTGTAGCACCTCATATCACTTTGCGGCCTCACGCACGGTATCCCCACGGGTGTCGCCTTACCTTTGCCCGGGACCGTTTGCGCCTTTTGGCTCACGTATATGATAGTGTCGCTAGCATCCATATGATAAGGAGCCCGGGCTGACATGACTAGTCGTAAACCCAAAGTGGCACAGACTTACAGGGACAGGCATCCATGACCCAGCATCGAACGTGTCGGTCATCAGCGAGTGAATCCAGGCTGTAGCACTGGGCTAGCAGGACTCCGGTGAACCGGGCTGTAGCGGGCTAACAGGACTCCGGTATTCATCGCGTGACATTTCCCCGAAGGGACAGACACAGGAACGAAGAAGGACACATGCCGGCCAGCCTAAGTGTTCCGGAGCAGTAGCAAGCTACCATGGCTCGGTGGAAACACTAGGAGGCATTTCCCGGTAAGAGAGGCTACTAAGGATAAACAACTAGATAGTCAGATCCCACACATACCAAGCATTTCAATAACATACACACAATATGCTCGATATGTGCAATACAACATGGTATCACAAAATGACTCTACGACTCAAGTATTTATTCATTAGGCTCCGAGGAGCGAGATATTACAAACAGGGGTCTCATGACCCAACAATCAGAGCATACAAATCAAAGCACAAGCGGAAGCTATCATGTCTGAGTACAGACATCTATAAATGAAAAAGGCTGAGAAGCCTGACTATCTACCAGATCCTGCCGGGGCACAAGATCGTAGCTGAGGTAACAAGCTAAACGTCAAAGACCACGCGGAATTACTAGTGAGACTGAAGTCTCTCTGCAAAAACATAAAATAGGCAAACGTGAGTACAAATGTACCCAGCAAGACTTACATCAGAACTATCTACATATGCATCATTATCAACAAAGGGGATGGTGGAGTTTGACTGCAGCAAGCCAGCTTTGACTCGGTGGCTATCCGGAACTACGACTGCAAGTAACTCTTTTGAGGTGGCGCACATCAGTCCACATATTCACCATATCAATACACCACTATGGATCCGCTCCCGTCTCCCTACGAGAACGCCATCCATAGCACTCACGCTTATCTTGCGCATTTTAAAGTATCCACTTTCACTTGTCTATGAACTGATATAAGCAACCCAGAAGTCCTTTACCGCGGACACGGCTATTCGAATAGATGATGTTAACCCTGCAGGGGTGCACTTCTTCATACATGTTTCCACCACTTAGCGTCTGCACACGACATGTGCTCGGCAGACTTCAAGCGAAAGCCGACGTGGGTGTAGACCACGACCTACCTAAACACTCAAGTCTCTAGTCCAGGTTTATCGCCTATTCGGGTTCCATCCATGAGGAGATCCGGCCGGAGTTTCGCTCACAGCCCCAAACGATGTGAACAGGGTTCCGTGACACCAAACGGGCGCCCGGTATACCCGGCCACGTGCCTACCGCATCACAGCCCACCCCTACGGTCAGCGCTGTCCACGGCCTCCAGCATACTACAAACACCAGAAACTACTTGCAACTCCTGGACAGAGGACAAGGGTGAATAAGAAGTCGAGCGGGGTCATATTTCAGGGCCCAATGTATGGTAGTAGCTGAATCATGGATCACAAACACAGAACTCAGTTCCTGAGGACGGCTTCAATGAGACAACCCACCATGTACTCCTACATGGCCTCTCACCGATACCTTTTACCAAATCGTGTTCACACACTTAGCTCACACACAGTAGGACATGTTCACACACCTCTGATTCATCCCGGATGAATCAGACCTGACACAACTCTAAGCAGTAGCAGGCATGACAAACAAGCATGAATGAGTAGGCACAACAGGGCTCAAACAACTCCTACTCATGCTAGTGGGTTTCATCTATTTACTGTGGCAATGACAGGTCATGCAAAGGATAAAGGGGTTCAGCTACCGCAGCAAGTAACAGATGAATCGATGTTGTCCTAATGCAGTAAAAGAGAGCAGGAGCGAGAGAGTAGGATTGTATCGGAATGAACAAGGGGGTTTTGCTTGCCTGGCACTTCTGAAGATAACATTGAGTCTTCATCAGTGTCAACGATCACATCATCGGTATCACGTCTATCGAGAGGGGACAAATACCGGTAACACAGAAGGAAACATAATCAATGCAATGCACAATATGATGCATGATCATGACATGGCAAAATGAATGTGTTTTGGGCTAATGCAACTAGCCACAGATTAAATGAAGTTGGTTTGTGTCAGGTCCCCGACTCGATGTCACATCGATCTAGCTGGTAACACCTTATATCACTCTGCGGCCTCACGCACGGTATCCCCACGGGTGTCGTCTTACCTTTTCCCGGGACCGTTTGCGCCTTTTGGCTCACGTATATGATAGTGTCGCTAGCATCCATATGATAAAGAGCCCGGGCTGACATGACTAGTCGTAAACCCAAAGTGGCACAGACTTACAGGGACAGGCATCCATGACCCAGCTTCGAACGTGTCGGTCATCAGCAAGTGGGTCCGGGCTGTAGCACTGGGCTAGCAGGACTCCGGTAAACCGGGCTGTAGCGGGCTAACAGGACTCCGGTACTCAAAGCGTGACATTTCCCCGAAGGGACAGACACAGGAACGAAGAAGGACACATGCCGGCCAGCCTAAGTGTTCCAGAGCAGTAGCAAGCTACCATGGCTCAGCGGTAACACTAGGAGACATTTCCCGGTAAGAGAGGCTACTAAAGATAAACAACTAGATGGTCAGATCCCACACATACCAAGCATTTCAATAACATACACAATATGCTCGATATGTGCAATACAACATGGCATCACAAAATGACTCTACGACTCAAGTAGTTTATTCAATAGGCTCCGAGGAGCGAGACATTACAAACATGGGTCTCATGACCCAACAATCAGAGCATACAAGTCAAAGCACAAGCGGAAGCTATCATGTCTGAGTACAGACATCTATAAATGAAAAAGGCTGAGAAGCCTGACTATCTATCAGATCCTGCCGAGGGCACAAGATCGTAGCTGAGGTATCAAGCTAAACGTCGAAGTCCACGTGGAACTACTAGTGAGACTGAAGTCTCTCTGCAAAACATAAAATAGGCAAACGTGAGTACAAATGTACCCAGCAAGACTTACATCAGATCTATCTACACATGCATCATTATCAACAAGGGGATGGTGGAGTTTGACTGCAGCAAGCCAGCTTTGACTCGGTGGCTATCCTGAACTACGACTGCAAGTAACTCTTTTGAGGTGGCGCACACGAGTCCACATATTCACCATATCAATACACCACTATGGATCCGCTCCCGTCTCCCTACGAGAACACCATCCATAGCACTCACGCTTATCTTGCGCATTTTAAAGTATCCACTTTCACTTGTCTATGAACTGATATAAGCAACCCAGAAGTCCTTTACCGCGGACACGGCTATTCGAATAGATGATGTTAACCCTGCAGGGGTGTACTTCTTCATACATGTTTCCACCACTTAGCGTCTGCACACGACATGTGCTCGGCAGACTTCAAGCGAAAGCCGACGTGGGTGTAGACCACGACCTACCTAAACACTCAAGTCTCTAGTCCAGGTTTATCGCCTATTCGGGTTCCATCCATGAGGAGATCCGGCCGGAGTTTCGCTCACAGCCCCAAACGATGTGAACAGGGTTCCGTGACACCAAACGGGCGCCCGGTATACCCGGCCACGTGCCTATCGCATCACAGCCCACCCCTACGGTCAGCGCTGTCCACGGCCTCCAGCATACTACAAACACCAGAAACTACTTGCAACTCCTGGACAGAGGACAAGGGTGAATAAGAAGTCGAGCGGGGTCATATTTCAGGGCCCAATGTATGGTAGTAGCTGAATCATGGATCACAAACACAGAACTCAGTTCCTGAGGACGGCTTCAATGAGACAACCCACCATGTACTCCTACATGGCCTCTCACCGACACCTTTTACCAAATCGTGTTCACACACTTAGCTCACACATAGTAGGACATGTTCACACACCTCTGATTCATCCTCGATGAATCAGACCTGACTCAACTCTAAGCAGTAGCAGGCATGACAAACAAGCATGAATGAGTAGGCACATCAGGGCTCAAACAACTCCTACTCATGCTAGTGGGTTTCATCTATTTACTGTGGCAATGACAGGTCATGCAGAGGATAAAGGGGTTCAGCTACCGCAGCAAGTAACAGATGAATCGGTGTTGTCCTAATGCAGTAAAAGAGAGCAGGAGCGAGAGAGTAGGATTGTATCGGAATGAACAAGGGGGTTTTGCTTGCCTGGCACTTCTGAAGATAACATTGAGTCTTCATCGGTGTCAACGATCACATCGTCGAAACCACGTCTATCAAGAGGGGACAAATACCGGCAACACAGAAGGGAACACAATCAATGCAATGCACAATATGATGCATGATCATGACATGGCAAAATGAATGTGTTTTGGGCTAATGCAACTAGCAACAGATTAAATGAAGTTGGTTTGAATACAAGATTCAAATTCAAACTCCATATGTGATTATTCAAATGCCATTTAATTGATTTGTGCTAAACAGCACCTATAAGTTGTTCTAACATGCATGAAAATGGTACAGATGGATTCCTTGAATTTTTCTGATAATTTTTCATATATAAATTATTTAATTTGGAGTTACGGTTGAATTTCTATGATTTTTAGAAGTTTATACAATTTTCTGGAATTTATAAATTATTTCCTAATTTATTTTAATTCCAGAAAGGAATTATTGCGTCAGCACTAGGTCATGCTGATGTCAGCGGGTCAACTAGGCGGGTCCAGGTCAAACCTGACCAGTGGGGTCCACTGGTCAGTGACTGGGGCTGGATAGTGCCAGTGACAGGTGGGGCCGGGTCAACAGACACATCAGCCTGGTCAACTCCGACGTGTGGGGTCGGTCAAAGTGTGACGGGGCCAGGTCAAACTGACCTATGGGGCCCACAAAATTAGTACTAAGTTAAACAGAAATTAAGCTAATTAATTTTGGCACCGGGGCCCACGTGGCAGTGGCACCAGGGGGTGATTACCGGGGTGTTTAGGACCTAGTTAAGTGGCCACGTCGGCACTCGCTGGGGTTCGGCCGGCGACAACCAAACCAACGGCGGAGGCTCGCCGGAGTTGAGCTACAGGCAATGGCTGGACGCGCGGAGGCCACCAGGAGGTAGCCCGTGCTCTTCCGCATCCAACGGAGCAGGAAGGAGCGGACGGGGTGCGCTGTACTCACCGGAGTCGAGCTCGCGGCGGCGGTCGGAGCTCGGGCAACAGCGGAGATGGCGCTATAGGGCATGGCAGGGAGCACCCGTGGGTGTTTCGGGTTCGTAGGAGCGCGGTGAGCACGCTGGTGATGCTCGGGCGAGCGGCCGAGCTCACGAGCGCGGAGCTCGTTGACCATGGCGGCGGCGAGCCTCAGTGGAGGTGGGGAAGCTAGCTAGGGGAGGGGAACGACGGGGATTCCAGGGGGAAAATGGA
The DNA here is from genome assembly GCF_002162155.2 of Triticum dicoccoides. Taxonomy (NCBI): domain Eukaryota; kingdom Viridiplantae; phylum Streptophyta; class Magnoliopsida; order Poales; family Poaceae; genus Triticum; species Triticum dicoccoides. The sequence continues at coordinate 586,518,526 of NC_041392.1, read as the reverse complement.
GAGTGGCTCACGTAGGGACTAGCAGAGTCGACGACGAGGTCGGGGAAGCTCTGGACGACGCGAATCGGATGACGGCGGTCGTCGGGGCAGAGGACGAAGATGGCGATGTTGCAGTCGTCTGTGGCCTTCTCCGTCCGCGTGCGTCATCTTGGAGATGAAGCAGAGTCCGGCGGTGACACATGACCCATCGGTGAAGCCTGGGGTGCGCGGTGGCTATGGATGCGACGGCGGCGCCCTCCGGTGGCTCTCGATGGTGCTCCAAATCGAGAGAGGGAGAGAGCTAGAGCGAGCAGAGAGAAGGGATAGCGGTCGAGGGGGTCGAGGCATTCCAACGGTGCACTGGAGAGGTCGGGGACGGCTGGGACACGTCGAAGCAGGAGGTGGCGACCGGCGACGCGCGCTCTGCCACGACTTGTCCTCCTGGCGAGGGGTTGAAGACAAACCTGCCCCTCGCTAGGTTGGGCTGGGCGGGCTCTAGTGGACTGGGCTGCTGGTGGGCTACCAGGTAAGGCCAGGTAAGTTCTTCTCTCTCTTTCTATTTCTGTTTTTATTTATTGTTTTCTATTTTGTTCTGTTTTGTTTTAGTTTAGTAAAATACTAAACCATTTTAATAAATTCTATAGTTTATTATGTGGCTTACTAAATTATATACAAAGCCACTCACAAACTTCCAGAATTATTTGGAGTCATATTTAATATATATTAAATATAAATCCAAAGCAAATAGTTATTGGATTAATTCAAATGGCCAAAATAAATATCTCTGTGACTCCAAAAATATTGGTTTAAATTTTACCTCTCACCAATATTTCCATGGAATAACAGGAACATTTTCTTGGACTCATTTGATGAAATTTAAATGTTGGTTATTTTTTAGAGGTCTTCTGAGGCTTTGAAAATTCCTCAATTCAATTTCATTTGAATTTAAACATGATGCTCACATGAGGTCTAGCCTAGTGCATTACCAGAAGCTAGGGATGTGACAACTCACCCCCACTAAACAAGAATCTCGTCTCGAGATTCAAGTGTAGGGTAAGGTGAAGGGGAAACGCAAACTAGTATAATCTTCACGATCCAGTTGCACTTCAAATGGACTTTGATTCGTCCACCATCATCGTCTTGAAGTCTTGCTCTGAGAAATCCTGTCAACATGACATGGAGGGAAGAAGGAGACTCTAGAGGGGTCGATCTTCTTGAAGATCGAACAACTCAGGATTAACTCACGGAATGAGGCATAGCAACATCTCTCGAGCTGAGAGGCGAAGCACACATCCATAGGAATGGAGTGAAGCAGATGACGAAGGTTCACTAGGTAGACAACAATTTCACGCTTAAGAAGGTGGTAAACAATTGTCAACGTAGCGAGGAGTTGAGTTGCCATGAAACCACAACGAGACACCTTCGAAACCGTGAATCGTAGATGTCTCCCCTTAAGTGGCAAAAAGAATTACCTTTGATTCAGAGATCATTGAAACTCTTTAAACCAGCCTAAGGCAATTCTCGAGCGATCGTTTGAAGGGGGTCGGTAGAATGGCATACTCGGACTTGGATGATGTGGATTACCTTGTTGAAGACAACGTAATGGATGATTTTGCTTATCACCGGAAATGGAAGAGACCCATGGTAGAATGGCACATTGGCGGTGCAAGCTGGGAACAAAATGCAAATGCTGGGAATGATTCTAGTAACTGGGGAAGAACCCAACAATAGAGAGTGAGTTCACTGTTTGAATAGGTCATAGCATTGCCGAGGAAACTGAGAGCAAACCCAGTTAGTGCCGGTGATAACACGTAGCGCTTGTACGTGCTCTCAAGAACTTGAGCATTTCCACAATCATCAAGGTTTTATCAACAACCGTGTCAAGGATCCGGTAACAACTTTCTTCCATGATGAATGGTGATGGAGGATGCAGATGCAAAGGAAGATAACACTTTCTCAGATTTCATCTTAGCGAGGCCAAGGAAATAAAATCTGGATGATCGACCGAGAGACATTTAGCACTCCGCTTCTAATGTTCTTCTTGATGTGCTAGTGTAACCCATTCATAGATATGGTTTGATATCTAGAACATCAAGTAAAAAGGTCGGACTTCGGAACGCAGAAATCCATAGGGGCAACTAGGGAGTAAATCCTACGAAATCCCTATGGGGAGGTGGCCAACTTCATCAATCACGATATTATAATAACAGGTCTTCCGGCTGGGTGTGTTGGCCACGACATCCACTTTACCGGTTATCGTGCGACCAATATTATAATTCTTGGGAAATATTCCAACCATCATATCTGCCTGAGATTCAGATCTGGTTGGTGTCAGGATATTCCAGACTCATCGAGTCTAGGAAGAAAAACGGAAGTTTGCAACACAATTCGACGAGATAACGTTGCGAGATTCTCGGGAAATGAACTACGATAGCAAGCTTCAAAACATGAGCTAGTTCTGGTACAAACATGTGAACACGTTGTCCCAGACAAGCATGACCACGTGGTAGTCTTATAATAAAATACTACCGAGTTCAGGTGGGGAACCATCAACGAGGATATCAAAATCCTTGCATAAGGTATACTCTTAAGAAGGAACTTCTTCTCCTTGAACAAATCAATCAGTGGCTTGGTGTGCTCGGAACACATATGGAATGAAGGTTGCAAGTCTCCAGACCACAGAATACTTCGCACGTATGCATGACTGACTTGGGATGATTCCAGAGGAAGCAAAACTAACTTTCTCAAATCCACGGCGGCAACTTTCACCAAATGCACGTGTATAAGAGGAAGTCACTCCTTTCATCAAACAAATACTTTATGAGGTAGCATGAAGAAATGCTTTCAAAAGTTTCCAACACTAACTTAATGTTCAACAAAATCATGGAGGAGATAAGGATGTTGTCAATGGGCTCAACAACAATTCATCTAGGTTTCCTTTTAAAAGGAATTCCATAGTTAAGTGAACACGGTGATAGCATTGGTCAGACCAAAGATGTAATGGTGTATGCTCGAGGGATCAACCACGAATAAGACAACATTACGAGCATCGTTGGTACTGATTTGATTTGACGATAGCCCACACTCAAATCAAAGGATTGATAAGACAGTAGGTCCAGCAACTGATCACAAGGGCCAATCGATGAAGATATCATCTTTCTCCAACACACACTACACAAGAATATCCCTTTGGAACGAACTAAGTCAGGCAAGCTCTTATCTTCCAACTCTCCAAGTTGTTGTCTAGCTTAACCAACTAGCTCAGGGATATCCAACACCGATTCTTGGAGAGAAGGTGGTTCATAAGAAACCAATTTGATCACGAGCTCAACATAACAGTCAGGTGACGACCTGGTGATACTTCCGAGAAGATATTCAGAAATCACGAACCACCGGTATGTTACTAAGCTCGAGAACAATCTCGCTTTTGAGGGCAAGACAATATAATCAAATGAGTGAGGACTTGACAAGATCCTAACTCATCAATCGAAGGGTGCACCGGAAATAAGGACTAGGTAGCACGATCAGTCTTAGAAGGATGATTCAAAAACCAACACGCTAAGAATGAAATTATTGTCCATTAACTACCAAGCAACGAGGTTGCTAGGCGTATTGATTTCACACATCACAATTCATTTGTCGGTATTCCGGTTACAATAACACAGGAACCGAGGAATGAACAATGATGGCAAGAAGTATCACGGTACCAAGAGTTCATAGGATGGTGTGCAATTCCTATAACAATCCCGATATAAAAGATGGTAATACTCCAAGGTAGAACAGAGCAAAGCTGGATTGGCAGTTTGATCTGCGGAGTACAATTGTTTTGACCCAATCCTAGATATGGAAGAGGTACTGGAGTTTGTTTCTCCAAGTCTTTCAGGACAGAATGGCTTGGCGGACCACAAGAGTAATAAGCATTGATAACACGAACGCACGCATACTCTTGACTATCAATTGATAGACGAGGGTCAGAATGCAACTAAAGAGAACAACTCAAAGGAACATATAATTTTCTGAGTTGTGGATGCATGGATTAGCATGTCGAACGAATTCCACATATTTCTTCTGGATAACCCATGCAGAAAGGTAGAACTGGCAGAGTCACAATGTAGAATCGAGAACCCATCGAGAGCACTCTGATTGTGATCTTTCGATCAGCGAGGAACATCTGCCATAAGCGGTTCATGGTATTTGGAAGAAAGGAATACCACGAACATCGAGGACTAATGCAAAGGTTACTAATAACCTAAAGGAACGAGCAAAAACTATCAACATGAAGCAAGTAGGGTGAATCTCGGGTTCAAAACCCAAGGATAGAATACCTACTACTAAATGGCATCACGGGATGCTTTCGATAATGACGGCCAGAGTCATCACACTGGAACATAAATCATGGCTAGACTACTAGATGATCCCCTGAGACACCTAGGGTCATAATAGTAACTCCAACATAATGTCAAGGCAATAGAATACCTCAACTCAACAATTAGTGTGATTGAGCTGGCATAAAGGAACATCGAAACCAGAGGGAAAGGGTTTTGCAAATGCATCACACTATTTAGAAACCTGGAATGACTCGGACAGCATAACGGCTGTAAATGCTCAGAAAAGATTTGAGACATTCGCAAAAAAATGGTGGCATAACCACTCAGAAGCACAATATCAAGGTCTCGAGATCAATAATTAACATACAGAAGTACTAGGAACTGAAACGAGGCTTAAGTCCAACAATCTATAAGTCTACGGATTAGTAACACGTGATCCTGATAGAAAGAAAAGATAGCCTAGTTCTTAATCCCCGTAGAAGAGAAGATGATGACTCAGATCAGAAGGCCATGAGGTATAAGGAGTAAAAAGAGCCTTACGTTCCATCCCACAATCAATTCCCTTATATAACTAAAGAATTTCTAGACTCAACTTCGACCAGTTTGGCTTGGTAATCCTACAGGCAGTCAAGCTCTGATACCAACGCTGTCAGGACCCCGACTCGATGTCACATCGATCTAGCCTGTAGCACCTCATATCACTTTGCGGCCTCACGCACGGTATCCCCACGGGTGTCGCCTTACCTTTGCCTGGGACCGTTTGCGCCTTTTGGCTCACGTATATGATAGTGTCGCTAGCATCCATATGATAAGGAGCCCGGGCTGACATGACTAGTCGTAAACCCAAAGTGGCACAGACTTACAGGGACAGGCATCCATGACCCAGCATCGAACGTGTCGGTCATCAGCGAGTGAATCCAGGCTGTAGCACTGGGCTAGCAGGACTCCGGTGAACCGGGCTGTAGCGGGCTAACAGGACTCCGGTATTCATCGCGTGACATTTCCCCGAAGGGACAGACACAGGAACGAAGAAGGACACATGCCGGCCAGCCTAAGTGTTCCGGAGCAGTAGCAAGCTACCATGGCTCGGTGGAAACACTAGGAGGCATTTCCCGGTAAGAGAGGCTACTAAGGATAAACAACTAGATAGTCAGATCCCACACATACCAAGCATTTCAATAACATACACACAATATGCTCGATATGTGCAATACAACATGGTATCACAAAATGACTCTACGACTCAAGTATTTATTCATTAGGCTCCGAGGAGCGAGATATTACAAACAGGGGTCTCATGACCCAACAATCAGAGCATACAAATCAAAGCACAAGCGGAAGCTATCATGTCTGAGTACAGACATCTATAAATGAAAAAGGCTGAGAAGCCTGACTATCTACCAGATCCTGCCG
>NC_041392.1:586486185-586512028 GCF_002162155.2 Triticum dicoccoides | reverse complement strand
CTACAAACACCAGAAACTACTTGCAACTCCTGGACAGAGGACAAGGGTGAATAAGAAGTCGAGCGGGGTCATATTTCAGGGCCCAATGTATGGTAGTAGCTGAATCATGGATCACAAACACAGAACTCAGTTCCTGAGGACGGCTTCAATGAGACAACCCACCATGTACTCCTACATGGCCTCTCACCGACACCTTTTACCAAATCGTGTTCACACACTTAGCTCACACATAGTAGGACATGTTCACACACCTCTGATTCATCCTCGATGAATCAGACCTGACTCAACTCTAAGCAGTAGCAGGCATGACAAACAAGCATGAATGAGTAGGCACATCAGGGCTCAAACAACTCCTACTCATGCTAGTGGGTTTCATCTATTTACTGTGGCAATGACAGGTCATGCAGAGGATAAAGGGGTTCAGCTACCGCAGCAAGTAACAGATGAATCGGTGTTGTCCTAATGCAGTAAAAGAGAACAGGAGCGAGAGAGTAGGATTGTATCGGAATGAACAAGGGGGGTTTTGCTTGCCTGGCACTTCTGAAGATAACATTGAGTCTTCATCGGTGTCAACGATCACATCGTCGAAACCACGTCTATCGAGAGGGGACAAATACCGGCAACACAGAAGGGAACACAATCAATGCAATGCACAATATGATGCATGATCATGACATGGCAAAATGAATGTGTTTTGGGCTAATGCAACTAGCAACAGATTAAATGAAGTTGGTTTGAATACAAGATTCAAATTCAAACTCCATATGTGATTATTCAAATGCCATTTAATTGATTTGTGCTAAACAGCACCTATAAGTTGTTCTAACATGCATGAAAATGGTACAGATGGATTCCTTGAATTTTTCTGATAATTTTTTATATATAAATTATTTAATTTGGAGTTACGGTTGAATTTCTATGATTTTTAGAAGTTTATACAATTTTCTGGAATTTATAAATTATTTCCTAATTTATTTTAATTCCAGAAAGGAATTATTGCGTCAGCACTAGGTCATGCTGATGTCAGCAGGTCAACTAGGCGGGTCCAGGTCAAACCTGACCAGTGGGGTCCACTGGTCAGTGACTGGGGCTGGATAGTGCCAATGACAGGTGGGGCCGGGTCAACAGACACATCAGCCTGGTCAACTCCGACGTGTGGGGTCGGTCAAAGTGTGACGGGGCCAGGTCAAACTGACCTATGGGGCCCACAAAATTAGTACTAAGTTAAACAGAAATTAAGCTAATTAATTTTGGCACCGGGGCCCACGTGGCAGTGGCACCAGGGGGTGATTACCGGGGTGTTTAGGACCTAGTTAAGTGGCCACGTCGGCACTCGCCGGGGTTCGGCCGGCGACAACCAAACCAACGGCGGAGGCTCGCCGGAGTTGAGCTACAGGCAATGGCTGGACGCGCGGAGGCCACCAGGAGGTAGCCCGTGCTCTTCCGCATCCAACGGAGCAGGAAGGAGTGGACGGGGTGCGCTGTACTCACCGGAGTCGAGCTCGCGGCGGCGGCCGGAGCTCGGGCAACAGCGGAGATGGCGCTATAGGGCATGGCAGGGAGCACCCGTGGGTGTTTCGGGTTCGCAGGAGCGCGGTGAGCACGCTGGTGATGCTCGGGCGAGCGGCCGAGCTCACGAGCGCGGAGCTCCTTGACCATGGCGGCGGCGAGCCTCGGTGGAGGTGGGGAAGCTAGCTAGGGGAGGGGAACGACGGGGATTCCAGGGGGAAAATGGAGAGTGGCTCACATAGGGACTAGCAGAGTCGACGACGAGGTCGGGGAAGCTCTAGACGACGCGAATCGGATGACGGCGGTCGTCGGGGCAGAGGACGAAGATGGCGATGTTGCAGTCGTCTGTGGCCTTCTCCGTCCGCGTGCATCATCTTGGAGACGAAGCAGAGTCCGGCGGTGACACATGACCCATCGGTGAAGCCTGGGGTGCGCGGTGGCTATGGATGCGACGGCGGCGCCCTCCGGTGGCTCTCGGTGGTGCTCCTAATCGAGAGAGGGAGAGAGCTAGAGCGAGCAGAGAGAAGGGATAGCGGTCGAGGGGGTCGAGGCATTCCAACGGTGCACTGGAGAGGTCGGGGACGGCTGGGACACGTCGAAGCAGGAGGTGGCGACCGGCGACGCGCGCTCTGCCACGACTTGTCCTCCTGGCGAGGGGTTGAAGACAAACCTGCCCCTCGCTAGGTTGGGCTGGGCGGGCTCTAGTGGACTGGGCTGCTGGTGGGCTACCAGGTAAGGCCAGGTAAGTTCTTCTCTCTCTTTCTATTTCTGTTTTTATTTATTGTTTTCTATTTTGTTCTGTTTTGTTTTAGTTTAGTAAAATACTAAACCATTTTAATAAATTCTGTAGTTTATTATGTGGCTTACTAAATTATATACAAAGCCACTCACAAACTTCCAGAATTATTTGGAGTCATATTTAATATATATTAAATATAAATCCAAAGCAAATAGTTATTGGATTAATTCAAATGGCCAAAATAAATATCTTTGTGACTCCAAAAATATTGGTTTAAATTTTACCTCTCACCAATATTTCCATGGAATAACAGGAACATTTTCTTGGACTCATTTGATGAAATTTAAATGTTGGTTATTTTTTAGAGGTCTTCTGAGGCTTTGAAAATTCCTCAATTCAATTTCATTTGAATTTAAACATGATGCTCACATGAGGTCTAGCCTAGTGCATTACCAGAAGCTAGGGATGTGACACACGCTACGGAATACGTCAGCAGATTAGATTTGTGTAAATGTTATTCTCTCTATGGCAATATGTGGAAACTTATTTTGCAGAGCCGGACACTATCTTTGTGTTCAAAATCTTCTATGATGTACTTGGAGGAGGAACCTGCCTTGCAATACCGAAGACAATCTGCGCACCGGACTCGTCGTTGTTGAAGCCTGGTTCAGGGGCTACTGAGGGAGTCCTGGATTAGGGGGTGTTCGGATAGCCGGACTATACCTTCAACCGGACTCCTGGACTATGAAGATACGAGATTGAAGACTTCGTCCCATGTCCGGAAGAGACTTTCCTTGGCGTGGAAGGCAAGCTTGGCGATACGGATATGTAGATCTCCTACCATTGTAACTGACTTTGTGTAACCCTAACCCTCTCCGGTGTCTATATAAACCGGAGGGTTTTAGTCCGTAGGACAACATCCACAACAATCATATCATAGGCTAGCTTCTAGGGTTTAGCCTCTCCGATCTCGTGGTAGATCTACACTTGTACTACCCATATCATCAATATTAATCAAGCAGGACGTAGGGTTTTACCTCCATCAAGAGGGCCCGAACCTGGGTAAAACTTCATGTCCCTTGCCTCCTGTTACCATCCGGCCTAGACGTACAGTTCAGGACCCCCTACCCGAGATCTCCCAATTTTGACACCGACAATTACCTTATCACAAAACTATCTGTTACCGATAATTTCAGTGTTTGCAGAGAATACCTTGCTGAAAACCGCTTATCATTTCCTTCTGCTCCTCGTTGGGTTCGACACTCTTACTTATCGAAAGGACTACGATAGATCCCCTATACTTGTGGGTCATCAAGACTCTTTTATGGCGTCGTTGTCGGGGAGTGAAGCGCCTTTGGTAATGAAGAATTTATATAGTGTGCTGAAATTTACTGTCACTCATTACTATGGAACATAATCCTTTGAGGGGTTTGTTCGGGGTATCTTCACCTCGTCCGGAACCACAACTAGTTACTCCTCAACCTACTGAACCTACTGAAAACGTTTTCTTTGAAATTTCTTTGGGTATGATAGAGAAACTGCTAGCTAATCCTTTTGTAGGAGATGGAACATTGCATCCCGACTTACACTTAATCTATGTGGATGAAGTTTGTGGATTATTTAAGCTTGCAGGTATGCTCGATGATGTTATCAATAAGAAGGTCTTCCCTTTATCTTTGAAGGGAGATGCATTGACATGGTGTATGCTATGTGATGATATGGGATCATGGGACTATAAGCGATTGAAATTGGAATTTCACCAGAAGTTTTATCCTATGCATCTTGTTCATCGTGATTGTAATTATATATATATAATTTTTGGCCTCGCAAAGGAGAAAGCATCGCTCAAGCTTGGGGGAGGCTTAAGTCAATGTTATATTCATGCCCCAATCATGAGCTCTCAAGAGAAATGATTATTCAAAAAATTTATGCTCGGCTTTCTGACAACAATCGCTCCATGCTCAATACTTCTCGTACTGGTTCCGTTATGATGAAGACTATTGAATTCAAATGGAATTTATTGGAGAGAATTAAACACAACTCTGAAGCTTGGGATCTCTACGAAGGTAAGGAGTCAGGTATAACACCTAAGTTTGATTGTGTTAAATCTTTTATGGATACCGATGTTTTCCGTAAATTTAGCACTAAATATGGACTTGACTCTGAGAAGGAGCTTCTTTCTGTGAATCCTTTGCTACTCATGTTGATCTCCCTAAGGAGAAGTGGTTTCAATATAATCCTCCCATTGAAGTAAAAGTAGTTGCACCTATTAAAGTTGAATAAAAGACTATCACTTATAATGATCCTGTTGTTCCCACTGCTTATGTTGAGAAACCACCTTTCCCTGTTAGAATAAAGGATCATGCTAAAGCTTCAACTGTGGTTCGTAAAAGTAATATTAGAACTTATACACCTCCTGAGCAAATTAAATTTGAACCTAATATTGCTATTGTTAAATATCTGTTGGCTGATAATATCGACGGGCATGTTATTTATTTCTGTGATAAGACTGCTAGAATTGCTAAACCTGGTGCTAAAGATAAACATAGACCTGTGGTAGGGATGCCTGTTATTTCTGTTAAAATAGGAGATCATTGTTATCATGGCTTGTGTGATATGGGTGCTAGTGCTAGTGCAATACCTATTTCCTTATACAAATAAATTATGCATGATATTGCACCAGCTGAGATAGAAGATATCGATGTTACCATTAAGCTTGCTAATAGAGATACTATTTCACCAATTGGGATTGTTAGAGACGTTGACGTCTTGCATGGGAAGTCTAAATATCCTGCTGATTTCCTTGTTCTTGGTTCCCCTCAAGATAGATTTTGTCCCATTATATTTGGTAGACCCTTCTTGAATACTGTTAATGCTAAGATAGATTGCAAGAAGGATGCTGTTACTATTGGTTTGGATGATATGTCTCATGAGTTTAATTTTTCTAAATTTCATAGACAACCCCGTGATGAAGAATTGCCTAGCAAAGATGAAATTATTGCTCTTGCTTCTATTGATGTGCCTCCTAATGATCCTTTAGAACAATATTTGCTAGACCATGAGAATGATATGTTTATGAATGAAAGAAGGGAAACAGATGAAGTATTCTTTAAACAAGGACCCATTCTGAAACACAATTTGCCTGTTGAAATCCTAGGGGATCCTCCTCCACCCAAGGGTGATCCCGTGTTTGAGCTTAAACCATTGCCCGATACTCTTAAATATGCTTATCTTCATGAAAAGAATATATATCCTGTTATTATTAGTGCTAACCTTTTCAGAGCATGAAGAAGAAAAATTATTGAAAACTCTGAAGAAGCACCGTGCTGCTATTGGATATACTCTTGATGATCTTAAGGGCATTAGTCCCACTCTATGTCAACACAAAATAAATTTGGAGAAAGATGCCGAACCAGTTATTGATCACCAACGACGGCTAAATCCTAAGATGAAAGAAGTGGTAAGAAAGGAAATATTACAGCTCCTTAAGGCAGGTATAATTTATCCCGTTGCTGATAGCCAGTGGGCAAGTCTTGTCCATTGTGTCCCTAAGAAGGGAGGTATTACTGTTGTTCCTAATGATAAAGATGAATTGATTCCGCAAAGAATTATTACAGGTTATAGGATGGTATTGATTTCCGCAAATTAAATAAGGCTACTAAAAAAGATCATTACCCCTTACCTTTTATTGATCAAATGCTAGAAAGATTATCCAAACATACACATTTTTGCTTTCTAGATGGTTACTCCGGTTTTTCTCAAATACTTGTGTCAGCTGATGATCAAGCAAAGACCACTTTTACTTGTCTTTCAGTACTTTTGCTTATAGACGCATGCCTTTTGGTTTATGTAATGCACCAGCTACCTTTCAAAGATGCATGATGGCTATATTTTCTGACTTTTGTGAAAAGATATCTGAGGTTTTCATGGATGATTTCTCCGTTTATGGATCCTCTTTTGATGATTGCTTGAGCAACCTTGATCGAGTTTTGCAGAGATGTGAAGAAACTAATCTTGTTCTGAATTGGGAGAAATGCCACTTTATGGTTAATGAAGGTATTGTCTTGGGGCATAAAATTTCTAAAAGAGGCATTGAAGTTGATAAAGCTAAAGTTGATGCTATTGAAAAGATGCCATGTCCCAAGGACATTAAAGGTATAAGAAGCTTCCTCGGTCACGCCGGTTTTTATAGGAGGTTCATTAAGGACTTCTCAAAAATTTCTCGGCCTCTAACTAATCTATTACAAAAAGATATTCCTTTTGCCTTTGATGATGATTGTGTAGAAGCATTTGAAATACTTAAGAAAGCATTGATTTCTGCACCTATTGTTCAGCCACCTAATTAGAATTTACCCTTTGAAATTATGTTTGATGCTAGTGATTATGCTGTAGGTGTTGTTCTAGGGAAAAGAGTTGATAAGAAATTAAATGTTATTCAATATGCTAGTAAAACTCTAGACAATGCCCAGAGAAATTACGCTACTACTGAAAAAGAATTTTTAGCAGTTGTTTTTGCTTGTGATAAGTTTAGACCTTATATTGTTGATTCTAAAGTAAATATTCACACTGATCATGCTGCTATTAAATACCTTATGGAAAATAAAGATGCTAAACCTAGACTTATTAGATGGGTTCTCCTGCTACAAGAATTTGATTTGCATATTAGTGATAGAAAGGGAGCTGAGAACCCCGTTGCAGACAACTTGTCTAGGTTAGAGAATGTTCTTGATGACCCACTACCTATTGATGATAGCTTTCCTGATGAACAATTAAATGTCATAAATGCTTCTCATACTGCTCCATGGTATGCTGATTATGCTAATTATATTGTTGCTAAATTTATACCACCTAGTTTCACATACCAGCAAAAGAAAAAGTTCTTCTATGATTTGAGACATTACTTTTGGGATGACCCACATCTTTATAAAGAAGGGGTAGATGGTATTATTAGACGTTGTGTACCTGAGCATGAATAGGAACAGGAACAGATCCTACGCAAGTGTCACTCCGAGGCTTATAGAGGACACCATGCTGGAGATAGAACTGCACATAAGGTATTGCAATTTGGTTTTCATTGGCCTACTCTCTTCAAGGATGCCCGTAAGTTTGTCTTGTCTTGTGATGAATGTCAAAGAATTGGTAATATTAGTAGACGTCAAGAAATGCCTATGAATTATTCACTTGTTATTGAACCATTTGATGTTTGGGGCTTTGATTATATGGGACCTTTTCCTTCCTCTAATGGGTATACATATATTTTAGTTGCTGTTGATTATGTTACTAAGTGGGTAGAAGCTATTCCAACTAGTAGTGCTAGTCATAACACCTCTATTAAGATGCTTAAAGAAGTTATTTTCCCGAGGTTTGGAGTCCCTAGATATTTAATGACTGATGGTGGTTCACATTTTATTCATGGTGCATTTCCTAAAATGCTTGCTAAGTATGATGTTAATCACAGAATTGCATCTCCTTATCACCCACAGTCTAGTGGTCAAGTAGAATTAAGTAATAGAGAGCTCAAATTAATTTTGCAAAAGGCTGTTAATAGATCCAGGAAGAATTGGCCCAAGAAACTTGATGATGCATTATGTGCCTATAGAACTGCATATAAAAATCCTATGGGCATGTCTCCGTATAAAATGGTTTATGGTAAAGCATGTCACTTACCTCTTGAATTAGAACATAAGGCATACTGGGCTATCAAAGAGCTCAACTATGATTTCAAACTTGCCGTTGAGAAGAGGTTATTTGACATTAGCTCACTTGATGAATGGAGAACCCAGGCCTATGAAAATGTCAAACTGTTTAAAGAAAAAGTTAAAAGATGGCATCACAAAAGGATACAAAAGCATGAGTTTAATGTCGATGATTATGTATTGCTATACAACTCTCATTTAAGATTTTTTGCAGGCAAACTTCTCTCTAAATAGGAAGGTACTTACGTTATCGAGGAGGTCTGTCATTCCGGTGCCATAAAAATCAACAACTTCGAAGGCACAAATCCGAAGGTGCTGAACGGTCAAAGAATCAAACATTATATCTCAGGTAATCCCTTAAATGTTGAAACTAATGTTATTGAAACCATAACCCCGGAGGAATACATAAGGGCACTTTCCGGAACGTTTCAAACTCCGAAAAGGAATAGGTACGTGGTACGGTAAGTAAACCGACTCCAAAACAGTTCTAATGGCAATATTTCTTCGTTTTGGAATATTTAAGAAAATAGGAAAATAAGAAGTAAACCGACTCCAAAACTGACTCCCGGTTGGTCACCCATCCCGACGCTACTCCAAGCTGAGCACGCTTTATTGATATGAGTAGTCTACCATCCCTAATAAGCCAGGCCATCATAATGGCCTGGCTTATTAGGGATGATAGACTATTCATATCAATAAGGAATTCCTTCTTTTCCGGGAGCCCATTCGGACAGAACTCCAAAGTTAAGCGTGCTCATCTTGGAGTAGTGTCGGGATGGGTGACCGACCAGGAAGTTGCTCCTGGGTGCGCACGAGTGAGGACAAAGTGCGCAGAAAAGACTAGTATTGATCTGTGGGGCCAGTCTAGATCTCGCCCGGAGTAACGACCACAGGCGGGTGTGTCTGGGGCGTTACAAGGGCACGCCCTACCCCCTGGGCGCTCCCCTGCCTCATGGGCACCTCGTGTGCTCTCCGGACTCTGTTTTCTTGCATAACACTTCTTTTGGTCGGTAAAAATCATTATATAATCTCCCGAAGGTTTTTACCACCGTATCATGCAATTATCCTCTGTTCTTGTTTCGAGCTGCTTTCTGTCAGGGTTGTCAAGGCCAAGCATCATGTCGCCCCCCTCCTCCAACAATGGTGACAACGATGCTTGGCTAATGAAGATAGAGCTGAAGAGGGAAGAACCTATGGAGATCAACAAGGATGAAGGTATCAAGAAGGCAACGGAGGACCAAGTTCCGGCAGCAGAAGACATCCTTCAACCTGATCACAATCTTCTTACCCCAACTGAGATCGAAGCTTTCAAGATGATTGAGTTAGCTTGTATACAAAACAAGTATCTCACACATGACAATATTTTGTTGAAGGTGCATATCATCACACTCAAGGGAATTATCCGCAAGTTGGCGGATCTCCTACGCTTGATGTGCGACTATCCATCATCACCAACACCCTCTTCACCGACAAAGAAGGAGATATAAACACATGGGTATGGGCACTCCCCTTGGCAACTGCCAAGGTTGGGGGACTGCCCTGGTACCGTATCACCATCACTTTTATCTTTACCCTTTTTCTTAGTTCGATCCTTTTGGTAATATGTTGATCTAGTAGAATAAAGTTTTAGTATGATCTAGTTGTGAGTTTTGCTTTATGATCCCTCTATGTAATCGAGTCCGTGAGCTATATAATAAAGATTAGTGTTGAGTCAAGGGCTTGATTATTTTGCTATGACCTTGAGGGATAAAATAAAATAAAATAGAAGAGAAGAAATAAAGAGATCATATGGATCTTATGGAGAGTAATGAGCTCACATATAAAGAGTATGATGAATAAAAGTTGTTGAGAGTTGACAAACATAGTTTTGGTCATCGTTGCAATTAATAGGAATTAATAAAGAAAGAGAGGTTCACATATAAATATACTATCTTGGACATCTTTTATGATTGTGAGCACTCATTAAAGTATGATATGCTAAAGAGTTGACATTGGACAAGGAAGACAACGTAATGGGTTATGTTTTCTTTCAACTGAGATAAATTATATTGCCATGGATCATCCAACATGTTGAGCTTGCCTTTCCCTCTCTTGCTAGCTAGTTCCTTTACACCAAGTAGAGATACTACTTGTGCTCCCAAATATCCCTAAACCTAGTTTTGCCATGAGAGTACACCATATCTACCTATGGATTGAGTAAGATCCTTCAAGTAAGTTGTCATCGGTGCAAGCAATAAAAAATGCTCTCTAAATATGTATGACTTATTAATGTGGAGAAAATAAGCTTTATACGATCTTATGATGTGGAAGAAATAAAAGCGAAGGACTGCATAATAAAGGTCCATATCACAAGTGGCAATATAAGGTGATGTTCTTTTGCATTAAGATTTCATGCATCCAACTATAAAAGCGCATGAGAACCTCTGCTTCCCTCTGCGAAGGGCCTATCTTTTACTTTTATCTTTTACCTTATATAAGAGTCATGGTGATCTTCACCTTTCCTTTTTACATTTTATCCTTTGGCAATCACAATGTGTTGGAAAGATCCAGATACATATAGCAAATTGGATGTGAGTCTGCATGAGCTATTATTGTTGACATTACCCTTGAGGTAAAACGTTGGGAGGCAAAACTATAAGCCCCTATCTTTCTCTGTGTCCGATTAAAACTCCATACCCATAAATATTGCATGAGTGTTAGCAATTGTGAAAGACTAAATGACGTTGGAAATATGCCCTAGAGGCAATAATAAAATGATTATTATATTTCCTTGTTCATGATAATTGTCTATTATTCATGCTATAATTGTATTATCCGGAAATTGTAATACATGTGTGAATACATAGACCACAATGCGTCCCTAGTGAGCCTCTAGTTGACTAGCTCATTGATCAACAGATAGTCATGGTTTCCTGGCAATGGACATGGGGATGTCATTGATAACGGGATCACATCATTAGGAGAATGATGTGATGGACAAGACCCAAACCTAAGCATAGCACAAAGATCGTGTAGTTCGTTTGCTGTAGCTTTTCTGGATGTCAAGTATCATTTCCTTAGACCATGAGATTGTGCAATTCCCGGATACCTTAGGAGTGCCTTGGGTGTGCCAAATGTCACAACGTAACTGGGTGACTATAAAGGTACATTACAGGTATCTCCGAAAGTGTCTATTGGGTTGGCACGAATGGAGACTGGGATTTGTCACTCCATATGACGGAGAGGTATCTCTGGGCCCAACCGGTAATGCATCATCATAACAAGCTCAATGTGATCAAGTGGTTGATCACGGGATCATGCATTACGGTACGAGTAAAGTGACTTGCCGGTAACAAGACTGAACAAGGTATTGGGATACCAACGATCGAGTCTCGGGCAACTAACGTACCGATTGACAAAGGGAATTGAGTACGGGATTGATTAGGTCCTCGACATCGTGGTTCATCCGATGAGATCATCGAGGAGCATGTGGGAGCCAACATGGGTATCCAGATCCCGCTATTGGTTATTGACCAGAGAGCCGTCTCGGTCATGTCTGCTTGTCTCCCGAACCCGTAGGGACTACACACTTAAGGTTCGGTGATGCTAGGGTTGTATAGATATGAGTATGCAGTAATCCGAAAGTTGTTCGGATTCCCGGATGAGATCCTGGACGTCACGAGGAGTTCCGGAATTGTCCGGAGGTGAAGAATTATACATAGGAAGTGTCAAACGCATGAAGAAGCTCCATGCAGATGAACTTTTAGAGTCTCTTGATTACGAATCATTTGACACGTGCGAACCATGCCTCATGGGTAAAATGACCAAGACTCCGTTCTCAGGAACAATGGAGCGAGCAACCAACTTATTGGAAATCATACATACTGATGTGTACGGTCCAATGAGTGTTGAGGCTCGCGGTGGCTATCATTATGTCCTCACCCTCACTGATGACTTGAGTAGATATGGGTATGTCTACTTAATGAAACACAAGTCTGAGACCTTTGAAAAGTTCAAGGAATTTTAGAGTGAGGTTGAGAATCAACGTGACAAGAAAATCAAGTTCTTGTGATCAGATCGTGGGGGAGAATACTTGAGTCACGAATTTGGCACACACTTAAGAAAATGTGGAATAGTTTCACAACTCACACCGCCTGGAACACCTCAGCGTAATGGTGTGTCCGAACGTCGTAATCGCACTCTATTAGATATGGTGCAATCTATGATTTACCGCTATCATTTTGGGGCTATGCTTTAGAGACTGCCGCATTCACTTTAAATAGGGCTCGGTTGAAATCCGTTGAGACGCCACCGTATGAATTATGGTTTGGGAAGAAACCTAAGATGTCGTTTCTAAAAGTTTGGGGATGCGATGCTTATGTCAAGAAACTTCAACCTGAAAATCTCGAACCCAAGTCGGAAAAATGCGTCTTCATAGGATACCCTAAAGAAACTGTTGGGTATACCTTCTACCTCAGATCCGAAGGCAAGATCTTTGTTGCCAAGAATGGGTCCTTTCTAGAGAAGGAGTTTCTCTCGAAAGAAATAAGTGGGAGGAAGTTAGAACTTGATGAAGTATTACCTCTTGAACCGGTAAGTGGCGCAGCTCAAGAAAATGTTCCTGAGGTGCCTGCACCGACTAGAGAGGAAGTTGATGATGGTGATCATGAAACTTCATATCAAGTTGCTACTGAACTTCGTAGGTCCACAAGGACACGTTCCGCGCCAGAGTGGTACGGCAACCCTGTCTTGGAAATCTTGTTGTTAGACAACGGTGAACCTTCGAACGATGAAGAAGCGATGGCGGGCCCGGATTCCGACAAATGGCTGGAAGCCATGAAATCCGAGATAGGATCCATGTATGAAAACAAAGTATGGACTTTGACTGACTTGCCCGTTGATCGGCGAGCCATAGAAAATAAATGGATCTTTAAGAAGAAGACAAACGCGGATGGTAATGTGACCATCTATAAGGCTCGGCTTGTCGCTAAGGGTTATCGACAAGTTCAAGGGGTTGACTACGATGAGACTTTCTCACCCGTAGCGAAGCTGAAGTCCATCCAAATCATGTTAGCAATTGACGCATTCTATGATTATGAGATATGGCAAATGGATGTCAAAACGGCATTACTTAATGGTTTCCTTAAGGAAGAATTGTATATGATGCAGCCGGAAGGTTCTGTCGATCCTAAGAATGCTGACAAGGTGTGCAAGCTCCAATGCTCGATTTATGGGCTGGTGAAAGCATCTCGGAGTTGGAACATTCGCTTTGATGAGATTATCGAAGCGTTTGGGTTTATGCAGACTTATGGAGAAGCCTGCATTTACAAGAAAGTGAGTGGGAGCTCTGTAGCATTTCTCATATTGTATGTGGATGACATACTGTTGATGGGAAATGATATAGAATTCTTGGAAAGCATAAAGGCCTATTTGAACAAGTGTTTTTCAATGAAGGACCTTGGAGAAGCTGCTTATATATTAGGCATCAAGATCTATAGAGATAGATCGAGACGCCTCATTGGTCTTTCACAGAGTACGTACCTTGACAAGATTTTGAAGAAGTTCAAAATGGATCAGTCAAAGAAGGGGTTCTTGCTTGTATTGCAAGGTACGAGATTGAGCTTGGCTCAATGCCCGACCATGGCAGAAGATAGAGAAAAGATGAGTGTCGTCCCCTATGCCTCGACCATAGGGTCTATCATGTATGCTATGCTGTGTACCAGACCTAATGTAAACCTTGCCGTGAGTTTGGTAGGAAGGTACCAAAGTAATCCCGACATGGAACACTGGACAGCGGTCAAAAATATCCTGAAGTACCTGAAAAGGACTAAGGAAATGTTTCTCGTTTATGGAGGTGACGAAGAGTTCGTCGTAAAGGGTTACGTGGTGGGGCAGTAAGCTGGTGCAGTTGCAAGCAAAGCGTTGTGGCAGGATCTACATGTGAAGCGGAGTACATGGCAGCCTCGGAGGCAGCACACGAAGCAGTCTGGGTGAAGGAGTTCATTACCGACCTAGGAGTCATACCCAATGCGTCGGGCCCGATGACTCTCTTCTGTGACAACACTGGAGCTATTGCCCTTGCCAAGGAGCCCAGGTTTCATAGGAAGACCAGGCATATCATGCGTCGCTTCAACTCCATTCGTGAAAGTGTTCAAAATGGAGACATAGAGATTTGTAAAGTACATACGGACCAGAATGTAGCAGATCCGTTGACTAAACCTCTCCCTAGAGCAAAACATGATCAACACCAGAATTCCATGGGTGTTCGACTCATCACAATGTAACTAGATGATTGACTCTAGTGCAAGTGGGAGACTGTTGGAAATATGCCCTAGAGGCAATAATAAAATGATTATTATATTTCCTTCTTCATGATAATTGTCTATTATTCATGCTATAATTGTATTATCCGGAAATTGTAATACATGTGTGAATACATAGACCACAATGTGTCCCTAGTGAGCCTCTAGTTGACTAGCTCGTTGATCAACAGATAGCCATGGTTTCCTGGCTATGGACATGCGGGATCACATCATTAGGAGAATGATGTGATGGACAAGACCCAAACCTAAGCATAGCACAAAGATCGTGTAGTTCGTTTGATGTAGCTTTTCTGGATGTCAAGTATCATTTCCTTAGACCATGAGATTGTGCAACTCCCGGATACCGTAGGAGTGCCTTGGGTGTGCCAAACGTCACAACGTAACTGGGTGACTATAAAGGTACATTACAGGTATCTCCGAAAGTGTCTATTGGGTTGGCACGAATCGAGACTGGGATTTGTCACTCCGTATGATGGAGAGGTATCTCTGGGCCCACTCGGTAATGCATCATCATAATGAGCTCAATGTGATCAAGTAGTTGATCACGGGATCATGCATTACGGTACGAGTAAAGTGACTTGCCGGTAACAAGACTAAACAAGGTATTGGGATACCGACGATCCAGTCTCGGGCAAGTAACATACCGATTGACAAAGGGAATTGAGTACTGGATTGATTAGGTCCTCGACATCGTGGTTCATACGATGAGATCATCGAGGAGCATGTGGGAGCCAACATGGGTATCCAGATCCCGCTGTTGGTTATTGACCAGAGAGTCGTCTCGGTCATGTCTGCTTGTTTCCCGAACCCGTAGGGTCTACACACTTAAGGTTCGGTGACGCTAGGGTTGTATAGATATGAGTATGCAGTAATCCGAAAGTTGTTCAGAGTCCGGGATGAGATCCTGGACGTCACGAGGAGTTACGGAATTGTCCGGAGGTGAAGAATTATATATAGGAAGTGTAGTTTCGGCCATCGGGAAAGTTTCGGGGTCACCGGTATTGTACCGGGACCACCGGATGGGTCCCAGGGGTCCACCGGGTGGGGCCACCCATCTCGGAGGGCCCCATGGGCTGAAGCGGGGAGGGGAACCAGCCCATAGTGGGCTGGTGCGCCCCCCCTTGGGCCCCCCATGCGCCTAGGGTTGGGAACCCTAGGGGAGGGGGCGCCTCCACTTGCCTTGGGGGGTACTCCACCCCCTTGGCCGGCGCCCCCCCTAGGGGGCCTATATAAAAGGGGGGAGGGAGGGCAGCCGCACCTCAAGTCTTGGCGCCTCCCTCTCCCCTGCTACACCTCTCCCTCTCGCAGAAGCTCGGCGAAGCCCTGCCGCGTTCACTGCTGCATCCACCACCACGCCGTCGTGCTGCTGGATCTTCATCAACCTCTCCTTCCCCCTTGCTGGATCAACAAGGAGGAGACGTCATCCGCTCCCTACGTGTGTTGAACGCAGAGGTGTCGTCCGTTCGGCACTTGGTCATCGGTGATTTGGATCACGGCGAGTACGACTCCATCATCCCCGTTCTCTTGAACGCTTCCGCTCGCGATCTACAAGGGTATGTAGATGCACTCTCCTCTCATTGCTAGTTGACTCCATAGATTGATCTTGGTGAAACGTAGGAAATTTTTTTGTTTTCTGCAACGTTCCCCAACAGTGGTGTCAGAGCTAGGTCTATGCGTAGTTACTATGCACGAGTAGAACACAAAGTAGTTGTGGGCATCGATATTGTCAATTTGCTTGCCGTTACTAGTCTTATCTTGATTCGGCGACATCGTGGGATGAAGCGGCCCGGACCAACCTTACACGTACGCTTACGTGAGACCGGTTCCACCGACTGACATGCACTAGTTGTATAAGGTGGCTGGCGGGTGTCTGTCTCTCCCACTTTAGTCGGATCGGATTCGATGAACAGGGTCCTTATGAAGGGTAAATAGAAATTGGCAATTCATGTTGTGGTTTTGGCGTAGGTAAGAAACGTTCTTGCTAGAAACCTATAGCAGCCACGTAAAAACTTGCAACAGCAATTAGAGGACGTCTAACTTGTTTTTGCAGCAAGTGTTTTGTGATGTGATATGGCCAAAGGTTGTGATGAATGATGAATGATATATGTGATGTATGAGATTGATCATGTTCTTGTAATAGGAATCACGACTTGCATGTCGATGAGTATGACAACCGGCAGGAGCCATAGGAGTTGTCTTTATTTATTTATGACCTGCGTGTCAACATAAACATCATGTAATTACTTTACTTTATTGCTAAAGCGTTAGCCATAGTAGTAGAAGTAATAGATGACGAGACAACTTCAAGAAGACACGATGATGGAGATCATGATGATGGAGATCATGGTGTCATGCCGGTGACAAGATGATCATGGAGCCCCAAGATGGAGATCAAAGGAGCTATATGATATTGGCCATATCATGTCACTATTATTTGATTGCATGTGATGTTTATCATGTTTTTGCATCTTGTTTACTTAGAACGGCGGTAGTAAATAAGATGATCCCTCATAATAATTTCAAGAAAGTGTTCCCCCTAACTATGCGCCGTTGCGACAGTTCGTTGTTTCGAAGCACCA
Organism: Triticum dicoccoides; assembly: GCF_002162155.2. NCBI lineage: Eukaryota > Viridiplantae > Streptophyta > Magnoliopsida > Poales > Poaceae > Triticum > Triticum dicoccoides. The sequence goes on along the minus strand of NC_041392.1, from coordinate 586,495,203 downwards.
CGTGATGATCGGGTGTGATAGATTCCAATGTTCACATACAACGGGTGTAAGACAGATTTACACACGCAATACACTTAGGTTGACTTGACGAGCCTAGCATGTACAGACATGGCCTCGTAACACAGAAGACCGAAAGGTCGAGCATGAGTCGTATAGAAGATACGATCCACATGAAGATGTTCACCGATGTTGACTAGTCCGTCTCACGTGATGATCGGACACGGCCTAGTCAACTCGGATTATGTTATACTTAGATGACTGGAGGGATGTCTATCTAAGTGGGAGTTCATTGAATAATTTGATTAGATGAACTTAATTATCATGAACTTAGTCTAAAATCTTTACAATATGTCTTGTAGATCAAATGGCCAACGTTGTCCTCAACTTCAACGCGTTCCTAGAGAAAACCAAGCTGAAAGACGATGGCAGCAACTATACGGACTGGGTCCGGAACCTGAGGATCATCCTCATAGCTGCCAAGAAAGATTATGTCCTAGAAGCACCGCTAGGTGACGCACCCGTCCCACAGAACCAAGACATTATGAACGCTTGGCAGACACGTGCTGATGATTACTCCCTCGTTCAGTGTGGCATGCTTTACAGCTTAGAACCGGGGCTCCAAAAGCGTTTTGAGCGACACGGAGCATATGAGATGTTCGAAGAGCTGAAAATGGTTTTCCAAGATCATGTCCGGGTCGAGAGATATGAAGTCTCTGACAAGTTCTTCAGCTGTAAGATGGAGGAACATAGTTCTGTCAGTGAGCACATACTCAAAATGTCTGGGTTGCATAACCGCTTGACTCATCTGGGAGTTAATCTCCCGGATGACGCGGTCATTGACAGAATCCTTCAGTCGCTTCCACCAAGCTACAAGAGCTTTGTGATGAACTTCAATATGCAGGGGATGGAAAAGACCATTCCTGAAGTATTTGCAATGCTGAAATCAGCAGAGGTAGAAGTCAAAAAGGAACATCAAGTGTTGATGGTGAATAAAACCACTAAGTTCAAGAAAGGCAAGGGTAAGAAGAACTTCAAGAAGGACGACAAGGGAGTTGCCGCGCCCAGTAAGCAAGCTGCCGGGAAGAAGCCAAAGAATGGACCCAAGCCCGAGACTGAGTGCTTTTATTGCAAGGGAAGTGGTCACTGGAAGCGGAACTGCCCCAAATGCTTAGCGGACAAGAAGGCCGGCATCACAAAAGGTATATGTGATATACATGTAATTGATGTGTACCTTACCAGTACTCGTAGTAGCTCCTGGGTATTTGATACCGGTGCGGTTGCTCACATTTGTAACTCAAAGCAGGAGCTGCGGAATAAGCGGAGACTGGCGAAGGACGAGGTGATGATGCGCGTCGGGAATGGTTCCAAGGTCGATGTGATCGCCGTCGGCACGCTACCTCTACATTTACCTACGGGATTAGTTTTAAACCTCAATAATTGTTATTTAGTGCCAGCTTTGGGCATGAACATTGTATCAGGATCTCGTTTAATACGAGATGGCTACTCATTTAAATCCGAGAATAATGGTTGTTCTATTTATATGAGAGATATGTTTTATGGTCATGCTCTGATGGTGAATGGTTTATTCTTAATGAATCTTGAGCGTAATGCTACACATATTCATAGTGTGAATACCAAAAGATGTAAGGTTGATAATGATAGCCCCACATACTTGTGGCACTGCCGCTTGGTCACATAGGTGTCAAACGCATGAAGAAACTCCATGCAGATGGACTTTTAGAGTCTCTTGATTACGAATCATTTGACACGTGCGAACCATGACTCATGGGTAAAATGACCAAGACTCCGTTCTCAGGAACAATGGAGCGAGCAACCAACTTATTGGAAATCATACATACTGATGTGTGCGGTCCAATGAGTGTTGAGGCTCGCGGTGGCTATCATTATGTCCTCACCCTCACTGATGACTTGAGTAGATATGGGTATGTCTACTTAATGAAACACAAGTCTGAGACCTTTGAAAAGTTCAAGGAATTTCAGAGTGAGGTTGAGAATCAACGTGACAAGAAAATCAAGTTCTTGCGATCAGATCGTGGGGGAGAATACTTGAGTCACGAATTTGGCACGCACTTAAGAAAGTGTGGAATAGTTTCACAACTCATGCCGCCTGGAACACCTCAGCGTAATGGTGTGTCCGAACATCGTAATCGCACTCTATTAGATATGGTGCAATCTATGATTTACCGCTATCATTTTGGGGCTATGCTTTAGAGACTGCCGCATTCACTTTAAATAGGGCTCTGTCGAAATCTGTTGAGACGACACCGTATGAATTATGGTTTGGGAAGAAACCTAAGATGTCATTTCTAAAAGTTTGGGGATGCGATGCTTATGTCAAGAAACTTCAACCTGAAAAGCTCGAACCCAAGTCGGAAAAATGCGTCTTCATAGGATACCCTAAAGAAACTGTTGGGTATACCTTCTACCTCATATCTAAAGGCAAGATCTTTGTTGCCAAGAATGGGTCCTTTCTAGAGAAGGAGTTTCTCTCGAAAAAATAAGTGGGAGGAAGTTAGAACTTGATGAAGTATTACCTCTTGAACCGGTAAGTGGCGCAGCTCAAGAAAATGTTCCTGAGGTGCCTGCACCGACTAGAGAGGAAGTTGATGATGGTGATCATGAAACTTCATATCAAGTTGCTACTGAACTTCATAGGTCCACAAGGACACGTTCCACACCAAAGTGGTACGGCAACCTGGCTTGGAAATCATGTTGTTAGACAACGGTGAACCTTCGAACTATGAAGAAGCGATGGCGGGACCGGATTCCGACAAATGGCTGGAAGCCATGAAATCCGAGATAGGATCCATGTATGAAAACGAAGTATGGACTTTCACTGACTTGCCCGTTGATCGGCGAGCCATAGAAAATAAATGGATCTTTAAGAAGAAGACAGACGCGGATGGTAATGTGACCATCTATAAGGCTCAGCTTGTCGCTAAGGGTTATCGACAAGTTCAAGGGGTTGACTACGATGAGACTTTCTCACCCGTAGCGAAGCTGAAGTCCGTCCGAATCATGTTAGCAATTGCCGCATTCTATGATTATGAGATATGGCAAATGGACATCAAAACGGCATTACTTAATGGTTTCCTTAAGGAAGAATTGTATATGATGCAGCCGGAAGGTTGTGTCGATCCTAAGAATGCTGAAAAGGTGTGCAAGCTCCAATGCTCGATTTATGGGCTGGTGAAAGCATCTCAGAGTTGGAACATTCACTTTGATGAGATTATCAAAGCGTTTGGGTTTATGCAGACTTATGGAGAAGCCTGCATTTACAAGAAAGTGAGTGGGAGCTCTATAGCATTTCTCATATTGTATGTGGATGACATACTGTTGATGGGAAATGATATAGAATTCTTGGAAAGCATAAAGGCCTATTTGAACAAGTGTTTTTCAATGAAGGACCTTGGAGAAGCTGCTTATATATTAGGCATCAAGATCTATAGAGATAGATCGAGACGCCTCATTGGTCTTTCACAGAGTACGTACCTTGACAAGATTTTGAAGAAGTTCAAAATGGATCAGTCAAAGAAGGGGTTCTTGCCTGTATTGCAAGGTACGAGATTGAGCTTGGCTCAATGCCCGACCACGGCAGAAGATAGAGAAAAGATGAGTGTCGTCCCCTATGCCTCGGCCATAGGGTCTATCATGTATGCTATGTTGTGTACCAGACCTAATGTAAACCTTGCCGTGAGTTTGGTAGGAAGGTACCAAAGTAATCCCGACATGGAACACTGGACATCGGTCAAAAATATCCTCAAGTACCTGAAAAGGACTAAGGAAATGTTTCTCGTTTATGGAGGTGACGAAGAGCTCGTCGTAAAGGGTTACGTGGTGGGGCAGTAAGCTGGTGCAGTTGCAAGCAAAGCGTTGTGGCAGGATCTACATGTGAAGAGGAGTACATGGCAGCCTCGGAGGCAGCACACGAAGCAGTCTGGGTGAAGGAGTTCATTACCGACCTAGGAGTCATACCCAATGCGTCGGGCCCGATGACTCTCTTCTGTGACAACACTGGAGCTATTGCCCTTGCCAAGGAGCCCAGGTTTCATAGGAAGACCAGGCATATCAAGCGTCGCTTCAACTCCATTCGTGAAAGTGTTCAAAATGGAGACATAGAGATTTGTAAAGTACATACGGACCAGAATGTAGCAGATCCGTTGACTAAACCTCTCCCTAGAGCAAAACATGATCAACACCAGAATTCCATGGGTGTTCGATTCATCACAATGTAACTAGATGATTGACTCTAGTGCAAGTGGGAGACTGTTGGAAATATGCCCTAGAGGCAATAATAAAATGATTATTATATTTCCTTGTGCATGATAATTGTCTAATATTCATGCTATAATTGTATTATCCAGAAATCGTAATACATGTGTGAATACATAGACCACAATGTGTCCCTAGTGAGCCTCTAGTTGACTAGCTCGTTGATCAACATATAGTCATGTTTTCCTGGCTATGGACATGGGGATGTCATTGATAACGGGATCACATCATTAGGAGAATGATGTGATGGACAAGACCCAAACCTAAGCATAGCACAAAGATCGTGTAGTTCGTTTGATGTAGCTTTTCTGGATGTCAAGTATCATTTCCTTAGACCATGAGATTGTGCAACTCCCGGATACCGTAGGAGTGCCTTGGGTGTGCCAAACGTCACAACGTAACTGGGTGACTATAAAGGTACATTACAGGTATCTCCGAAAGTGCCTATTGGGTTGGCACGAATCGAGACTAGGATTTGTCACTCCGTATGATGGAGAGGTATCTCTGGGCCCACTCGGTAATGCATCATCATAATGAGCTCAATGTGATCAAGTGGTTGATCACGGGATCATGCATTACGGTACGAGTAAAGTGACTTGCCGGTAACGAGACTAAACAAGGTATTGGGATACCGATGATCCAGTCTCGGGCAAGTAACGTACCGATTGGCAAAGGGAATTGAGTACTGGATTGATTAGGTCCTCGACATTGTGGTTCATCCGATGAGATCATCGAGGAGCATGTGGGAGCCAACATGGGTATCCAGATCCCGCTGTTGGTTATTGACCAGAGAGTCGTCTCGGTCATGTCTGCTTGTCTCCCGAACCCGTAGGGTCTACACACTTAAGGTTCGGTGACGCTAGGGTTGTATAGATATGAGTATGCAGTAATCCAAAAGGTGTTCAGAGTCCGGGATGAGATCCTGGACGTCACGAGGAGTTACAGAATTGTCCGGAGGTGAAGAATTATATATAGGAAGTGTAGTTTTGGCCATCGGGAAAGTTTCGGGGTCACCGGTATTATACCGGGACCACCGGATGGGTCCTAGGGGTCCACCGGGTGGGGCCACCCATCCCGGAGGGCCCCATGGGCTGAAGTGGGGAGGGTAACCAGCCCATAGTGGGCTGGTGCGCCCCCCCTTGGGCCCCCCATGCGCCTAGGGTTGGGAACCCTAGGGGAGGGGGCGCCTCCACTTGCCTTGGGGGGTACTCCACCCCCTTGGCCGCCGCCCCCCTAGAAGATCCCATCTCCTAGGGCCGGCGCACCCCCCTAGGGGGCCTATATAAAAGGGGGGAGGGAGGGCAGCCGCACCTCAAGTCTTGGCGCCTCCCTCTCCCCTACTACACCTCTCCCTCTCGCAGAAGCTCGGCGAAGCCCTGCTGCGTTCACTGTTGCATCCACCACCACACCGTCGTGCTGCTGGATCTTCATCAACCTCTCCTCCCCCCTTGCTAGATCAAGAAGGAGGAGACGTCATCCGCTCCGTACGTGTGTTGAACGCGGAGGTGCCATCCGTTCGGCACTTGGTCATCGGTGATTTGGATCGCGGCGAGTACGACTCCATCATCCCCGTTCTCTTGAACGCTTCCACTCGCGATCTACAAGGGTATGTAGATGCACTCTCCTCTCGTTGCTAGTTGACTCCATAGATTGATCTTGGTGAAACGTAGGAATTTTTTTTGTTTTCTGCAACATTCCCCAACAAATGATAGTTGAGTATGTGGACTTGCTGAAAAGCTCTTATATTGAGTCTTTCCTATGTTATGATAAATTGCAATTGCCTCAATGACTGAGATTAGAGTTTGCTGGTTCTCAAAGAAGTTTATGATTCATACTTGAAATTGTGATTCAATTGTTACTTTAGCATATATATGTTGTTCTAAAAATGATCATGATGCCCTGATGTCCGTATTTTATTTTTTATCGACACCTCTATCTCTAAACATGTGGACATATTTTTCGATTTCGGCTTTCGCTTGAGGACAAGCGAGGTCTAAGCTTGGGGGAGTTGATACGTCCATTTTGCATCATGCTTTTATATCGATATTTATTGCATTATGGGCTGTTATTACACATCATGTCACAATACTTATGCCTATTCTCTCTTATTTTACAAGGTTTACATGAAGAGGGAGAATACCGGCAGCTGGGATTCTGGGCTGGAAAAGGAGCAAATATTAGAGACTTGCGGGGAAGCCTGTATTTACAAGAAAGTGAGTGGGAGCACTACAGCCTTTCTGATAAGTATATGTGAATGACATATTGTCGATCAGAAATGATGCAGAATTTTTTGGAAAGCATAAAGGAGTGTTTGAAAGGAGTTTTTTTCTCAAAGAAAGACCTCGGTGAAGCTGCTTACATATTGAGCATCAAGATCTATAGAGGTAGATCAAGACGCTTGATATGTTTTTTCAATGAGTACATACCTTGACAAGTTTTTGAAGTAGTCCAAAATGGAATAGTCAAAGAAAGAGTTCTTGCATGTGTTGCAAGGTGTGAAGTTGAGTAAGACTCAAAACCCGACCATGGCAGAAGATAGAGAGAGAATGAAAGTCATTCCCTATGCCTCAGCCATATGTTCTATAAAGTATGCCATGCTGTGTACCAGACCTATTGTATACCATGCCCTGAGTTTGGCAAGGGAGTACAATTTTGATCTAGGAGTAGATCACTAGATAGCGGTCAAAATTATCCTTAGAGGACCAAGGAAATATTTCTCGGTTATGAAGGTGATAAAGAGTTATGTCGATGCAAGCTTTGACACCAATCTGGATGACTCTGAGTCTCAATCCGGATACATATTGAAAGTGGGAGCAATTAGCTAGAGTAGCTCCATGCAGAGTATTGTAGACATAGATTATTTGCAAAAATACACGCGGCTCTGAATGTGGCAGACCCGTTGACTAAACTGCTCTCACAAGCAAAACATGATCACACCTTAGTACTCTTTTGGTGTTAATCACATAGCGATGTGAACTAGATTATTGACTCTAGTAAACCCTTTGGGTGTTGGTCACATGACGATGTGAACTACGGGTGTTAATCACATGGGGATGTGAACTATTGGTGTTAAATCACATGGCGATGTGAACTAGATTATTGACTCTAGTGCAAGTGGGAGACTGAAGGAAATATGCCCTAGATGCAATAATAAAGTTATTATTTATTTCTTTATTTCATGAGAAATGTTTATTACTCATGCTAGAATTGTATTATCTGGAAACTTAGTACATGTGTGAATACATAGACAAAACAAAGTGTCCCTAGTATGCCTCTACTTGACTAGTTCGTTTATCAAAAATGGTTATGTTTCCTAACCATAGACATGTGTTGTCATTTGATGAATGGGATCACATCATTAGGAGAATGATGTGATGGACAAGACCCATTCATTAGCTTAGCATTATGATCATTACGGTTTCATTGCTACTGCTTTCTTCATGACTTATACATGTTCCTCGGACTATGATATTATGCAACTCCCGAATACCGGAGGGACACCTTGTGTACTATCAAACATCACAACGTAACTAGGTGATTATAAAGATGCTCTACAGGTGTCTCCGATGGTGTTTGTTGAGTTGGCATAGTTCGAGATTAGGATTTGTCACTCCGTGTATCGGAGAGGTATCTATGGGCCCTCTCAGTAATGCACATCACTATAAGCCTTGCAAGCAATGTGACTAATGAGTTAGTTACGGGATGATGCACTACAGAACGAGTAAAGAGACTTGCCGGTAACGAGATTGAACTAGGTATGATGATACCGACGATCGAATCTTGGGAAAGTAACATGCCGATGACAAAGGGAACAACGTATGTTGTTATGCAGTTTGACCGATAAAGATCTTCGTAGAATATGTAGGAGCCAATATGAGCACAGAGGTTCCGCTATTGGTTATTGATCGGAGATGAGTCTCGGTCATGTCTACATAGTTCTCGAACCTGTAGGGTCCGCACGCTTAACGTTCTGTGATGATTTGTATTATGAGTTATGTGATTTGATGACTGTAACATCCCAAATTTTCAATTGGAATGTTACACATAGATCATTCCTGCATATCATATTTTTTGTTGCAGTTCGTTTCGTGATCCTCGAAATCCTAAGCAACTCAAGAACCCTCGGAGAGAGTTGGGGATTTCCTTGTTTTCATATTTGAGTTTTGTCAAATATTGAAACGAGGATTTTTGGTTCTAATTATTTTTCTCTCCAAAAATATTTAATATTGAAATATATGAGAGGAGATAATATGAACTCTCCAAAATAAATGAAATATTGGAGGAAAAATATTAAAATCAAATATTTGATTTTATTCGGAGTATATTGCTATTTTATTGGAATTAGAAAAATTGCATGTGTTTCTAAAGTTGCATTTTAGGGCCAAGAAAATGTTCATCTTGTTCTAAATATTTTATTTAGATGGTGAAAATTTGTTTTGGCATTTTTAGATTTTTATTTTATTTTCTAGGATTTATTTAAGTTCTGGTGAAATTATTTAAAAAAAGTCTCAGCGCCCGACTGGGCCGAAGCCCAGCCGAGCAGGCCCGCTAGCCCCGCGCCGCCGTCTCCTTCCAAGAGACCGGGAGGCCGCCGCCGCCAGCGACGCCGAGTCCGGCCAGTACTCTGCCGCGCCCCCTTGCCCCCTCCCCAAGCAAGCACCCCCCTCCTTTTATACCCCGCCCCCGGAGCCCCCACCACCACCAACCCCGCCGCTTGCCTCGCCC
>NC_041392.1:586473176-586485681 GCF_002162155.2 Triticum dicoccoides | reverse complement strand
TGCGCCGCCGCCCTTTGCCGCGCGCCGCCGCTCGCCGTTGCCGCCTGTCGCCGCCTGCCTCGCCCCGCGCCGCCCACCGCCGCAACCCCACCTCACCGGAGCCGCAGCCCCGCCTCGCCGGACCTCGCCGTAGGTAAAGCCGCCATTGCCGCCGCCGGTTTTTTTGTTTTTAGAAAAGACCGATCCGGTTTTTTTAGAAAAAAACCCAAGGTTCGTTTTTTTAGAATAGATCGGTTTATTTTTTTCCCCGGTTTAGTTTAATTAGCGGACATTCATCCGTACATTCCTTTTAACGAACGTTGTTCACTCATTAGCCGTAGACAGCGAACGTCCATTCGTTAGCCTATTCATCAGTTTTCTTTTTCTCGGATTATCCGCAATTATTTTCGATCGAGATTTCTGATCCGATTTTCGTTTTAGTTTATCTTTTCGCTCGTTTATCGGAATCAGGCGATTCAAGCGCCTAGATCTTCGTCTCGAAAGCCTCTTTCTGTTTAACCAACTTGAACAAGATTTTGGTACTGTAAATTTTGACTTAGGTCCGGATTAATAATCGGATCTTGTTTCTTTCGCAGTTTGAGTTTCGTTGCTCCGTTTGATGTGATTCTTTTTGCAAACCGGAGTTCTTAAGTTGAACTTTCTGGTTAGATCTTCTTATTTGAGTTTTACCCGTGCTTATTTTCTTGATTGCTTATGCATGCTATTGTTTGTTTGTTTGCGATAGAACACCCGAAGTGTGAATCTTGCTACTACGAGTCTCTAGGTTTTGCGGATCATCAGCAAGGCAAGTAACACTTTGATCATACCTCTTTATCACCCAGTTTTTATGAATTAGCTCCAATCCTCAAACATTGCATGATTAGGATGTGATTAACATGTGGGTTGGGAAGTAGTTGATGAGGTAGAACCTATTGCCCTGTTATTATCAAACCCTTGGGAGTTACTTCTACGTAATGCTTATATTGCTATGCTATGCTCGTAGACGTGGTTTGGGCGAGCGAATCCATGACAGATGTGAGGTTATTAATTAATGGTACAACTTAAGGTGGCAACTTAAATACACATCTGGGTGTATTGTTTGCTGGGCACCTGGAGAATCCAGTGTTGTCCTAGGATATCCCGGAGTACCCGTGTGATAATCCTATGGTCCGCCACCCAGGCTCAAAGAGAACTGAGATATTTCATGCTAGAAACTTCCGTGTGCAGCCACAAGCTATTATGGGCTCTAGCATAGTTGAGTGAGTTGTGTGAAGCTCTTGAAGAGGCGGATTAGCAGGTAGAGGGATATAGGTTGGTATGGTCTGCCCGGAGTAAAGAGTTAATGTTTCTGAAAGACTGTGTCTCGGTCATCCGTTTCTCAAACACCATCTAGTGTGAGAAATCCAACAGAGGAGATCGGGTCTTGTGGGGAAAAGTGCACAAACCTCTGCAGAGTGTATAAACTAATCATGGTTAGCCATGTCCCCGGTTATGGACAAATCTTGAGTATCTAGTACTTGGATTATCATATGTATCTCATCACTCTAAATTAATATTGTTGGGTTGATAATTACTTTTAATTGGGATTGAGTTGGAGGAACCTTCTCAATGATGTTTCAACTACCATGATAGTTAAATAAAATCTATTCCTTTGTTGTAGGAAAAATTGTCTTTTCACAAAAACTATAACCGTAGAGCTTTCCACCAGCCAAACATGCATGTAGTGATAGCATTATTCTACTCTTGCTATATTGTGTTACATTGCCAGCATATTCCTTGTGCTGACCCGTTTTCGGGCTGCAACATATTATGTTGCAGACTTTTTAGACGAGGAATAACGTTCGTTAGGTCGTTGCCATGCAGCTCAGCTATGCCGTTGGAGTTGATGGACTCACTTTATCTTCCAAGCCTTCCGCTGTTATCGTATTAGATGGACTTAAGCCATATTTACTATAATTAGTTCTCTGTTGAGACATTCAATGTAATAAGTGTGTGATTGCTACTCTGTTATAAATCCATGATTACTGTGTGTGTCAACATTACCGATCCAGGGATGACACGGAAGCACAGAGACTTGACCATTTGAGGTCGGGTCGCTACAAGATGGTATTAGAGCGCACACTGAGTGTAGGACATGACCACTAAGCAAAAGCCCTAGATCACTATTCTCTTCTCCTTTCTGACTCCTCTCCATTTTCTATTCTTTAGGATGGCGGACGCAAGGAACAAGTTTGCACAACCGGATGAAGACGCACCCTTTGGACGACACTTGAAGGAAGTCACTAGGTTCCTGAACATTGGAATACGAAGCTTCATCGGGACATACAATGCCACTTTACCAGAAGAGTAGCGATGGATGATTCAAGTTCAAGTTCCAGGAAGGACATTCACCCCAGTCACTAAGCCCATAGAGTTTTCCTTCGATGCACCAACCTGGAGTCTAGGAAAAAGTATGACAGCTCACATCACCATGGGACGCATTGGAGAAGTTTACCGTAAGGAGCATAAGGATACTATCTACCAGATTTGTGGGCACCGAGACGAGCAATGGGAGATGATCAGCACCAGGAAGGATAAATCAATTGCAGCTTTCATCCAGGAGTTAAACCAACATATTCGTTGATACGTCTCCAACGTATCTATAATTTTTGATTGCTCCATGCTATCTTATCTACAATTTTGGACATTATTGGGCTTTATTATCCACTTTTATATTATTTTTGGGACTAACCTATTAACTGGAGGCCCAGCCCAGAATTGCCGTTTTTTTCCTATTTCAGAGTTTTGCAGAAAAGGAATATCAAACAGAGTCCAAACAGAATGAAACCTTCGAGAATGTGATTTTCGGAACGAACATGATCCAGGAGACTTGGACCCTACGTAAAGAAATAAAGGAGGAAGCCACGAGGATTGGGCGCGCCTACCCCCCACAGGCACGCCCTCCACCCTCATGGGCCCCCTGTTGCTCCACCGACGTACTCCTTCCTCGTATATATACCTACGTACCCCCAAATGATCAGATACGGAGCCATAAACCTAATTCCACCGCCGCAACCTTCTGTATCCACGAGATCCCATCTTGGGGCCTGTTCCGGAGCTCCGCCAGAGGGGGCATCGATCACGGAGGGCTTCTACATCAACACCATAGCCTCTCCGATGAAGTGTGAGTAGTTTACCTCAGACCTTCGGGTCCATAGTTATTAGCTAGATGGCTTCTTCTCTCTTTTTGGATTTCAATACAATGTTCTCCCCCTCTCTTGTGGAGATCTATTCAATGTAATCTTCTTTTTGCGATGTGTTTGTTGAGACCGATGAATTGTGGGTTTATGATCAAGATTATCTACGAACAATATTTGAATCTTCTCTGAATTCTTTTATCTATGATTGGTTATCTTTGCAAGTCTCTTCAAATTATCAGTTTGGTTTGGCCTACTAGATTGATCTTTCTTGCAATGGGAGAAGTGCTTAGCTTTGGGTTCAATCTTGGAGTGTCCTTCCCCAGTGACAGTTGGGGCAGCAAGGCACGTATTGTATTGTTGCCATCGAGGATAACAAGATGGGGTTTTTATCATATTGCATGAATTTATCCCTCTACATCATGTCATCTTGCTTAAGGCGTTACTCTGTTTTCATGAACTTAATACTCTAGATGCATGCTGGATAGCGGTCGATGAGTGGAGTAATAGTAGTAGATGCAGGCAGGAGTCGGTCTACTTGTCTCGGATGTAATGCCTATACACATGATCATACCTAGATATTCTCATAACTATGCTCAATTCTGTCAATTGCTCTACAGTAATTCGTTCACCCACCGTAAAATACTTATGCTCTTGAGAGAAGCCACTAGTGAAACCTATGGCCCTCGGGTCTATCTTCATCATATTAATCTTCCAATACTTAGTTATTTCCTTTGCTTTTTTACTTTGCTTTTATTTTACTTTTCATCTTTATCACAAAAGTACCAAAAATATTATTCTATCATATCTATTAGATCTCACTCTCGTACGTGACCGTGAAGGGATTGGCAACCCCTTATCGCATTGGTTGCGAGGAGTTATTTCTTTTGTGGATTGATACCTTGGTTCTCAAAAACGAAGGGAAATACTTACGCTACTTTGCTGCATCATCCTTTCCTCTTCAAGGAAATCCAACGCAGTGCTCAAGAGGTAGCAAGAAGATTTCTGGCATCGTTGCCGGGGAGGTTCGCGCAAGTCAAGATTTGACTCCCGACAACGAGCCATTTCTGGCGTCGTTGCCGGGGAGTCTACACAAAAGTCGACATACCAAGTACCCATCACAACCCTTATCTCCCGCATTACATTATTTGCCATTTGCCTCTCGTTTTCCTCTCCCCCACTTCACCCTTGCCATTTTATTCTCCCTCTCTCGCTCTATCCTTCCTCTCTTTCTCTATTTGCCTCTTTTTGCCTTTTGCACTTTCTACCATCATGTCTGAAATTGGGGAAATTATTGTCAATATGGATAATAGTAATATAATGAAAAATTCTGACGTTCCTACTGAAGAACCCCCTATCTTACATACAAAAAAATTCCGTATTGGTAGTGGTAATATTATTGGAAAAGGAGTTATCCAAGATTTCTTTACTTGTGCCGGTGCTTTGCCTTCTACGGGTAGTTCTATCCTTCATAGAACTAGTAGTCTTGCGGACTCTATTGCCAAGCTTGTAGTTGAACTTGACAGACAATTCATGCACATGCACCCTTGCATACAAAGGATTTTCCTAGAATTTTCTAATATTGAGCATTCTTCTGTTAAGCGTACCGCTACGATCTTTTTGGCTCATGAGTTCAGATTTCTAATAAAAGAGGCCAAAGTAATCTTTGCGCATTATAGGGTGGACGCTTGCCGTCCTCCCATAGAGGCTATCCTTTTTGATCAAGAAGAAATAATGCGTTTTCAATCCCTAGACTATGTTGCTTTCAATGAAAATCTTATAAAAAGGGTTCCTACCAATGTTTTACTTGATAGAATTTCTGAACTTAATGATGATTTGGCCATTCGAAATAATGAACTAGGATATTCTCTTGAGTTTAGGCTCACAAAGTTCTGTCAAAAGAATACTTATAATGATGAATTGGTTGTGCAATACAAAGGGCCAAAGGAGGAACCTATACCTCCCAAGGTTGATCTTGGGGACTTTTGTCCCATTAAATTTAGCCCTTTTGATTACTTTTGCTTGCCTCAAAGAAAACTTTCTGCCGAACGTAGGGAATATGAAAAGAGTTTTAATGATCTATCTTACTATTATGGCAATACCTAGATCTATCCTTGCTTTTTATGCCTAGCTAGGGGCGTTAAACGATAGTGCTTGTTGGGAGGCAACCCAATTTTATTTTTATTCCTTTCTTTTTGCTCCTGTTTATTAATAAATAATCTATCTAGCCTCTGTTTTGGTTGTGCTTTTTATGTTTAATTAGTGTTTGTGCCAAGTAGAACCGTTGGGAAGACATGGGGAAAGTCTTGTTATCTTGCTGTAAAAAACAGAAACTTTAGCGCTCACGAGAACTGCTGCCATTTTTATTTAGAAAGTGATATTTAGTTAATTCTTTTTGAAGATGATTAATATATAAATTCCTCACGTCCAGAAATTTATTGTAGAATTTTTTGGGGTTCCAGATCTTGCGCTAGATACATATTACTACAGACTGTTCTGTTTTTGACAGATTCTGTTTTTCGTGTGTTGTTTGCTTATTTTGATGAATCTACGACTAGTAAAATAGTTTATAAACCATAGAGAAGTTGGAATAGAGTAGGTTTAACACCAATATAAATAAAGTATGATTTCATTACAGTACCTTGAAGTGGTCTTTTGTTTTCTTTCGCTAACGGAGCTCACGAGATTTTCTACTTTAAGTTTTGTGTTGTGAAGTTTTCAAGTTTTGGGTAAAGATTTGATGAATTATGGAACAAGGAGTGGCAAGAGCCTAAGCTTGGGGATGCCCATGACACCCCCAATATAATCTAAGGACACCTAAAAGCAAAAGATTGGGGATTCCCCGGAAGGCATCCCCTCTTTCGTCTACTTCCATCGGTAACTTTACTTGGAGCTATATTTTTATTCACCACATGATATGTGTTTTGCTTGGAGCATCTTGTATGATTTGAGTCTTTTATTTTTAGTTTACCACAGTCATACTTGCTATACACACCTTTTGAGAGAGACATACATGATTTGGAATATGTTAGAATACTCTATGTGCTTCACTTATATCTTTTGAGTTATATAGTTTTGCTCTAGTACTTCACTTATATCTTTTAGAGCACGGTGGTGGATTTGTTTTATAGAAACTATTGATCTCTCATGCTTCACTTAGATTATTTTGAGAGTCTTAAATAGCATGGTAATTTTCTTAAATAATCCTAATATGCTAGGTATTCAAGATTAGTAAAAAAAATTATGAGTGTTTTGAATACTAAGAGAAGTTTGATGCTTGATGATTGTTTTGAGATATGGAGGTAATAATATCAAAGTCGTGCTAGTTGAGTAGTTGTGAATTTGAGAAATGCTTGTGTTGAAGTTTGCAAGTCCTGTAGCATGCACGTATGGTAAACGTTATGTAACAAATTTGAAACATGAGGTGTTCTTTGATTGTCCTCCTTATGAGTGGAGGTCGGGGATGAGCGATGGTCTTTTCCTACCAATGTATCCCCTAGGAGCATGCGCGTAGTGCTTGGTTTTTGATGACTTGTAGATTTTTGCAATAAGTATGTGAGTTATTTATGACTAATGTTGAGTCCATGGATTATACTCACTCTCACCCTTCCATCATTGCTATCCTCTTCGGTACCGTGCATTGCCCTTTCTCACATTGAGAGTTGGTGCAAACTTCGCCGGTGCATCCAAACCCCGTGATATGATACGCTCTTTCACACATAAACCTCCTTATATCTTCCTCAAAACAGCCACCATACCTACCTATTATGGCATTTCCATAGCCATTCCAAGATATATTGCCATGCAACTTTCCACCATTCCGTTTATCATGACACATTCATCATTGTCATATTGCTTAGCATGATCATGTAGTTGACATAGTATTTGTGGCAAAGCCACCGTTCATAATTCTTTCATACATGTCACTCTTGGTTCATTGCATATCCCGGTACACCTCCGGAGGCATTCATATAGAGTCATCTTTTGTTCTAGCATCGAGTTGTAATCATTGAGTTGTAAATAAATAGAAGTGTGATGATCATCATTTTCTAGAGCATTGTCCCAAGTGAGGAATTAAAAAAAGGGGAGAGAAAGGCCATAAAAAAAGAAGAGAAGGCCCAAAAAAGAGAGAAAAAGAGAGAAGGGACAATGCTACTATCCTTTGCCACACTTGTGCTTCAAAGTAGCACCATAATCTTCATGATAGAGAGTCTTTTGTTTTTTCACTTTCATATACTAGTGGGAATTTTTCATTATAGAACTTGGCTTGTATATTCCAACAATGGGCCTCCTCAAGTGCCCTAGGTCTTCATGAGCAAGCAAGTTGGATGCACACCCGCTTAGTTTCTTTTGTTGAGCTTTCATACATTTATAGCTCTAGTGCATCCGTTGCATGGCCATCCCTACTCCTTGCATTAACATCAATCGATGGGCATCTCCATAGCCCATTGATTAGCCTCATTGATGTGAGACTTTCTCTTTTTTTGTCTTCTCCACATAACTCCCATTATCATATTCTTTTCCACCCATAGTGCTATGTCCATGGCTCGCGCTCATATATTGTGAAAGTTTATAGGTTTGAGATTACTAAAGTATGAAACAATTGCTTGGCTTGTCATCAGGGTTGTTGTGACGCCCCCAATTCAATCATACACTAATCATACACGCAAACATGTACGATCAAGATCAGGGACTCACGGGAAGATATCACAACACAACTCTACAAATAAAATAAGTCATACAAGCATCATATTACAAGCCAGGGGCCTCGAAGGTTTGAATACAAGAGCTCGAACATAGACGAGTCAGTGGAAGCAACAGTATCTGAGTACAGACATAAGTTAAACAAGTTTGCCTTAAGAAGGCTAGCACAAATTGGGATACAGATCGAAAGAGGCGCAGGCCTCCTGCCTGGGATCCTCCTAAACTACTCCTGGTCGTCGTCAGCGGGCTGCACGTAGTAGTAGGCACCTCCCGAGTAGTAGTAGTCGTCATCGACAGTGGCGTCTGGCTCCTGGGCTCCATCGTCTGGTCGCAGCAATCGAGTATAGGAAGGGGGAAAAAGGGGGAGGAAAGCAACCGTGAGTACTCATCCAAAGTACTCGCAAGCAAGGAGCTACACTACATATGTGGTATCATAAGTGGACTGAACTGCAGAATGCCAGAATAAGAGGGGGCTAGCTAGTCCTATCGAAGACTACGCTTCTGGTAACCTCCATCTTGCAGCAGGAGAAGAGAGTGGATGGTAAGTTCACCAAGTAACGTCGCATAGCATAATCCTAGCCGATGATCCTCCCCTTGTCGCCCTGTGAGAGAGCGACCACCGATTGTATCGGGCACTTGGAAGGGTGTGTTTTATTAAGTATCCGGTTCTAGTTGTCATAAGGTCAAGGTACAACTCTGGGTCGTCCTTTTACCGAGGGACACGGCTATTCGAATAGATCAACTTCCCTGCAGGGGTGCACCACATTTCCCAACACGCTCGATCCCATTTGGCCGGACACACTTTCCTGGGTCATGCCCGGCCTCGGAAGATCAACACGTCGCAGCCCTACCTAGGCACAACAGAGAGGTTAGCACGCCGGTCTAAATCCTATGGCGCAGGGGTCTGGGCCCATCGCCCATTGCACACCTGCACGTTGTGTACGCAGCTGGTGAGCAGACCTAGCCTCCCTTATACAAGAGTAGGCATTCCAGTCCAACCCGGCGCGCGCCGCTTAGTCGCTGATGTGACGAAGGCTTCGGCTGATACCACGACGTCGAGTGCCCATAACTGTCCCCGCGTAGATGGTTAGTGCGTATAGGCCAGTAGCCAGACTCAGATCAAATACCAATATCTCGTTAAGCGTGTTATTTTGAAATAACCACGGACACCGACCAGGGCCAGGCCCACCTCTCTCCTAGGTGGTCTCAACCTGCCATGTCGCTCCACCTCAAGGTAACAGTCGGGGGCCGTCGAGAACTCAGGCCCACCACTACCTGGATGGAGCCACCTGCCCCTTCAGCCCCCATCTCCAAACAGTATCACCGGTAATGTAACAGTGTAAAGTGTGTAGTATATGCCCGTGTTCACCTCCCGAAGTGATCACGGCCATGTAGTATAGCATGGCAGACGGACAAGAATGTAGGGCCACTGATGATAAACTAGCATCCTATACTAAGCATTTGGATTGCAGGTAAAGGTAACAACAGTAGTAGCAAGGACATGCTATGCATCAGGGTAGGATTAACGGAAAGCAGTAGCAGGCTACACTAATCTAATGCAAGCAGTAGAGAGAAGAGTAGGCGATATTTGGTGATCAAGGGGGTGCTTGCCTGGTTGCTCTGACAAGAGAGAGGGGTCCTCAACACCGTAGTTGTACTGGGTAGCAGCGGCGTCGGTCTCAATGTCTAGCGAGAGAAGAGGGGGAAGAAACAATAAACATAATGCAAACAAATGCATGACGATGCATGACATGACAAAGCGTGAAGCTAGGTGTGCCCTAACGCGGTACGAGGTGGTACCGGTGAAGGGGGAAAACATCCGAGAAAGTATTCCCGGTGTTTCGCTTTTTTGGACAGATGAACTGGAGGGGGAAAGTTGCGTGTTAGCTATGCTAGGGGTGCATATTCGGATTCGTCTCGTCGTTCTGAGCAACTTTCATGTACAAAGTTTTTCGATCCGAGCTACGGTTAATTTTCTATGATTTTTCGAAGTTTTAATATTATTCTGAAATTTTTTAATTCGAAAATAAATGCTAAATTGCTAGGCACACCCAGCACAGTGTACACAAAAGTTTACCCAGTGGCTGACAGGTGGGCCAGAGGGACCCAATTGATCAATCAACGTTTGACTGGTCAACATGGGTGGGACCCCCCTGTCATTGACTGTTTTAGTTAACTAGTCGTTAACCCGTGCATTCGCACGGGCTAGTTATCTAATTTTATCTTTATAACCATACCGAGGTTTATTTTGTGGCAATAGTGTCACTATTTTTTCTTATTCGCGTATAAATATTTGACAGATTTGTGTTTGGATGTTCACATGAACTTAATGATGAAAGTAGCATATTGAAAAACATAAAAGACTCGGTCTCTGACCTGGTCAAGTGAGAATCTTAAGTTAGCTCTGCTGAAATACATGACACGGTTGTACGGGTAGCTCTTTGCCGGTGCTTTTGGCTGATGGCAGAACGTGCAAGTACCTAAGCCAAGCTAAGTACCGGAAACACTTTTCATTGGATTGTTCCCTCTAGAAATCCATGTACGTGAGGCTCACTCTAATCAATTCTTGCCTTATGCACACACATAGATAGAACACACATGTAATGCCTGATGGATTCACGTCTAGACATGCATGCACTTGATGCACATGCTAATCGATTATCGCCTGCTGGAAACATATAAAACACACGTGTAATACAGGTTAATTCCACTTCTAGTGCCTTCTTTTTCACTATATTTCTGACCGGGTTGTTGCAATTTAGTACATGTATATATAGGCCAATAGCACATGTCTAAGTAGGATTAGGTTTCTTATACTATGATCTGGAAGGCGCATGTGTCATGCCTAATTCTAACATCTTGCTTTTCATTGCCGTGGAGAAGAAAAATCTTACTATCAATATTGTAGAAGAACTGGAAATACGGATCAAGATCATCTCGCTATCGAGCAAGATGCAGAGCAAGGCTGGTCAGCATCATGGGAAGGATTGGGATATATTTTCCATGCTGCTCATGGCGAGAAAAACCTATGTCTTGACTCGCATAGCTATATATATATACGCGTTCATCTGCCATGGTATTCAAAGGTGAAATTACTATGTAGTGTAGAACATATGGCTGCATACCTCAACATGTTCCTATAAACCTTTTGATATTCAAGTTCAACCGGCAGTGCTGCCTTGAGAAATCCCATGTTACCTCCATGCCCGTGACGTCCATGGCATTGGGCCTCTGATGTTGTTGCTTTCTCAGGCCTAAGCCTTCCTCTCAGCAAGCTGCAACGGCCTACTGCTAGGGTACTGCGACATTGGTTGATTTAATTGATCGCTTGACTCATACTTGTGTGTTTCATGGCCATCAGTTCGTCGATGCAATTCTGTCCAGGCTCCAAACCTCAATCTGATCTGCCATTGCTATAACTGCATCAGATGCACTCAAACTCCAAGCAACAGAGGACACGGAGGCGCAGAGGCGACCAGTCCTCCTTGAGCCTTGTTTCATGGACATCAGTTCGTCAATGCAATTTTGTCTAGGCTCTGAACCTCAATCTGATCTGCCATTGCTATAACTACGTCAGATGCACACGGAGATGTAGAGGCAACCAGTCCTCCTTGAGCCGAGGCAACAAAGATTAATCGGGATGGCAGGGAGATCAAAAGAGGTGGCAGAGGAGATGGCCTTTTTTGTGGTCGAGGGAAGATGTGTTTCGTGAGAGGAAGGAAGGAGAAAATAAAGAGATAAGGAGGAGGAAGGAGATTAATGAGGACGGGTCCAACGGTTATACATAGATCTATAGGTGGCGGCTAGTTTTACAACTGAGACATGGTGATATAATTATATTGATTGATCTACACATTTAAATTTGGTCCCACGAGATGAACGGTTTCTAATTACTGATTAACGTGGTAATTTCTTGGGAGTCTGTAATTAGTATAAGTATAGATAGATTAGGGTTTATGTTAATTAGTTTAATTAACTCTTTAATTAATTAATTAAGATTAATTAAGTTAATCAATTATTTAATATTAAGTAAGTTAATTAATTATTTTATTTATTATTTTTTTTACTTTTTTTTGAAACGCTCTGGGGTGTGGGGCCCCCATGTCATAGGCCAGGGGAGGCCTAATGGGTTTGGGCGTGCGGGTGAGGGTTTACGGGCGCATTTGAGCGCCCGATTGGCGCTGCGGGGCTAGGCCGGAGGCAAATGCCGGCGCCAATGGAAGCAACGCAGGTGGCCAGCGAGGAGGCTGGAGTGGAGCCGGGCAGGGGAGGACGGCGAGCGTGGCGCAGGTGGTGAGGGGAGCGATGATGCGCGCGAGCAGCACAGGCGGAGGCGGGACGCAACGGCGGCGGCGAGCGGCTGCGCTAGGCGAGGCCGTGGACGGAGTGGCGCGTGGTCGGCAGCGAAGTAGCGAGCAGGGGCCGCGGCAAGAGAGCACGGGGGGCGCGGCGGCACGGAGCATGCGACGGACGAGGCCACCGCGGGCAGCGGCGCGAGCCACGGTGCGGGTGCAAAGAGGGGCGGCGGATGCAGAGGTGCGCACGGGAGCGGGTGTGTTGAGGGGCGCAGGTCGCGGCCACGGCGGTGCGGTGCGCGGGTGGGGGCACGGTCAGCGCGCATCGGGCACGTCCGGAGATGGCGCGGG
>NC_041392.1:586470289-586472704 GCF_002162155.2 Triticum dicoccoides | reverse complement strand
CGGCGCGCGGCGGGAAAGCAGGGCGGCGGAGAAGTCTGGCGAGGCGGCGCCGTCAGGCAGCGACGGGCGACGGCGTCGGGCGCCTCCTCCCCAATCCCGATCCAATCGGGGAGAGGGGGAAGGAGATATTTTGCGGGGGGTGTGGGGGTGTGTCGGTGGCGGTTCGGGGTTGCGGGGGTGTGGGGATAAGGGAGTGGGGGAGGTGCGCGGCTGGGCCGGCCTGGTTGGTCTGGTTGGCCAACTGGGCCAAGGCCCGGCAGGGGTTTTTCTTTTTTCTTTTTGTTAGTTTTGTTTTTGTGTTTTCCTTTTCTTTTTATTTATTTTTCTTTTCTGTATTAATCCATTTTAAAATTCTTAGGCACTTATAAAAATGTGTTTATTACACCATAATCAAATATACGATTTATGGCACCGCCGGAACATTTTTGTTTTAACTTTTGAAAACTTTTGTTGTTTGACTTGTTTTAGAATTTGGATTTTGAATCGGTTTTGAACTAACGTGAGATTAGCAACAATAACGGAGGTGACGTGTCATCATTAGCAAAGGTTCACTGTAGCTTAATTATCCTGGTGTCACAATTGTGCATGATGAGAGCATTCTTGTGTGACGAAAATGGAGCATGACTAAACTATATGAGTTTGTAGGGATGAACTTTCTTTGGCCATGTTATTTTGAGAAGACATAATTTCTTAGTTAGTATGCTTGAAGTATTATTATTTATATGTCAATATGAACTTTTATCTTGAATCTTTCGGATCTGAATATTCATACCACAATTAAGAAGAATTACATTAAAATTATGCCAAGTAGCACTCCGCATCAGAATTATCTTTTTTATCATTTACCTACTCGAGGACGAGCAGGAATTAAGCTTGGGGATGCTTGATACATCTCCAATGTATCTATAATTTTTGATTGCTCCATGCTATATTATCTACTGTTTTGGACATTATTGGGCTTTATTATCCACTTTTATATTATTTTTGGGACTAACCTATTAACCGGAGGCCCAGCCCAGAATTGCTGTTTTTGCCTATTTCAATGTTTCGCAGAAAAGGAATATCAAACGGAGTCCAAACAGAATGAAACCTCCGGGAACGTGATTTTCGAAATGAACATGATCCAGGAGACTTGGACCCTACGTCAAGAAATAAAGGAAGAAGCCACGAGGTAGGGGGTGCGCCTACCCCCCCCAGGCGTGCCCTCCACCCTCATGGGCCCCCTGTTGCTCCACCGACGTACTCCTTCCTCCTATATATACCTACGTACGCCCAAACGATCAGATACGGAGCCAAAAACCTAATTCCACCGCCGCAACCTTCTATATCCATGAGATCCCATCTTGGGGCCTGTTCTGGAGCTCCGCCGGAGGGGGCATCCATCACGGAGGGCTTCTACATCAACTCCATAGCCTCTCCGATGAAGTGTGACACTACAAAAAAAGACACATTCGTGACATTTTGGGCCGAACGAATTTTTTTCTGTCAGACATATGACACTTCTATGACGATAATTGTGACAAAACCCGGTATCATCATAGATGTGGTGGGCTCCTACTTCTATGACAAAAAATCATGATAGAAAATGGGCTTTTCGTCCTGGGCGGGCCGAATACGCAGCTGCATGACATTCTTTAGGCCGTCCATGACGGAAAAAACCATGGTAGAAGAGAGGGCGAGGAAAATTTCGGGGAGTTCCTGGTTACGGTGGGAGGTCGGGGGCCGAGCGATGCGCGTTTCTCTCGTACACGTACGCACGCGTGTGCGAGGCGTTGGCTCTAACTGAACTCGAGCGAGGCGTTGGACTCTAACTGAACCCGAGCGATTGCACTGCAGGCTACGCGTTACTGAACCCGAGCGATCGATCGATGGATGTTAACTAACCCGATCAAGAGATTCCTTCGCGACTGCTGCTAACTGAAGTTGATCAATTGGATGAACAGTGAGCGTTGCGGGGGGGCGGGGGTGGGTTGGATGAACAGTGAGCGGTGGCATTGCCTCTGGATGAACAGGACCCCGTGGTGTGGAGGGCTGGATGAACAGTAGACGGTGGAGGGGTGCCCATGGAGGGGTGGTTGAACAGGACCCCGTGGTGTGGAGGGCTGGATGAACACTAGACGGTGGAGGGGTGGTTGAACAGTAGCCGGTGGAGTAGCGCGCAGTGGAGGCTGGATGAACAGGAGCCCGTGGAGGCTGGAGGAGGTGGACGGTAGCCCGTGGAGGCTGGAGGAGGTCGACGGTGGAGATGAACAGTATCTCGTCGAGACCTGTTTTGCGGTACGCCACACCCCTCCCGATGAACAGGACCCCCGTTTTGACCGTAGGAGGTCCGTTTCGTCCGTTTTGCGGTACGCCACACCCCTCCCGATCAACAGGACCCCCATTTCGACCGTAGGAGGTCCGTTTCGTCTGTTT